>NC_059221.1:39788751-39841251 GCF_020615455.1 Coregonus clupeaformis
ACCATTTCTGTATGGACCTCGCTTTGTGCACGGGGGAATTGTCATGCTGAAACAGGAAAGGGGCTTCCCCAAACTGTTGCCACATAGTTGGAAGCACAGAATCGTCTAGAATGTCATTGTATGCTGTAGCGTTAAGATTTCCCTTCATTGGAACTAAGGAGCCTGAACCATGAAAACCATCCCCAGACCATTATTCCTCCTCCACCAAACTTTACAGTTGGCACTATGCATTGGGGTAGATAGCGTTGTCCTGGCATCCGCCAAACCCAGATTAGTCTGTCGGACTGCCAGATGGTGAAGCGTGATTCATCACTCCGGAGAACGCGTTTCCACTGCTCCAATGGCGATGAGCTTTACACCACTCCAGCCGACGCTTGGCATTGCGCACGGGGATCTTAGGCTAGTGTGCGGCTGCTCGGCCATGGAAAACAATTTCATGAAGCTACCGACGAACAGTTATTGTGCTGACGTTGCTTCCAGAGGCGCTACGCGCTTCAGCACTCGGCGGTCCCGTTCTGTGAGCTTGTGTGGCCTACCACTTGGCGGCTGAGCTGTTGTTGCTCCTAGATGTTTCCATTTCACAATAACAGCACTCACAGTTGACAGGGGCAGCTCTGGCAGGGCAGAAATTTGATGAACTGACTGAAAAGGTGGCATCCTATGACGGTGCCACGTTGAAAGTCACTAAGCTCTTCAGTAAGGCCATTCTACTGCCAATGTTTGTATGTGGAGATTGCATGGCTGTGTGCTCGATTTTATACACCTGTCAGCAATGGGTGTGGATGAGATAGCCGAATCTACTAAAAGCTAAGAAGCAGAGCACCAAGCAGCACAGGGAAATAAGCTTGCCACTCAATACAGTCTATAGTTGATCAGTGTGATGTTGTGTAGGGGATGGTTTCCCTGGTGAAGGGATGGTTTCCCTGGTGAAGGGATGGTTTCCCTGGTATAGGGATGGTTTCCCTGGTGTAGGGATGGATTCCCTGGTGTAGGGGATGGTTTCCCTGGTGTAGGGATGGTTTCCCTGGTGTAGGGGATGGTTTCCCTGGTGTAGGGGATGGTTTCCCTGGTGTAGGGATGGTTTCCCTGGTGAAGGGATGTTTTCCCTGGTGTAGGGGATTGTTTCCCTGGTGAAGGGATGTTTTCCCTGGTGTAGGGGATGGTTTCCCTGGTGTAGGGATGGTTTCCCTGGTGTAGGGGATGGTTTCCCTGGTGTAGGGATGGTTTCCCTGGTGTAGGGATGGTTTCCCTGGTGTAGGGGATGGTTTCCCTGGTGAAGGGATGGTTTCCCTGGTGAAGGGATGTTTTCCCTGGTGTCGGGGATTGTTTCCCTGGTGAAGGGATGTTTTCCCTGGTGTAGGGGATTGTTTCCCTGGTGAAGGGATGGTTTCCCTGGTGTAGGGATGGTTTCCCTGGTGTAGGGGATGGTTTCCCTGGTGTAGGGATGGTTTCCCTGGTGTAGGGGATGGTTTCCCTGGTGTAGGGGATGGTTTCCCTGGTGTAGGGGATGGTTTCCCTGGTGTAGGGATGGTTTCCCTGGTGTAGGGATGGTTTCCCTGGTGTAGGGATGGTTTCCCTGGTGTAGGGATGGTTTCCCTGGTGTAGGGGATGGTTTCCCTGGTGTAGGGGATGGTTTCCCTGGTGTAGGGATGGTTTCCCTGGTGTAGGGATGGTTTCCCTGGTGTAGGGATGGTTTCCCTGGTGTAGGGGATGGTTTCCCTGGTGAAGGGATGGTTTCCCTGGTGTAGGGATGGTTTCCCTGGTGTGGGGGATGGTTTCCCTGGTGTGAGGTTTCCCTGGTGTAGGGGATGGTTTCCCTGGTGTAGGGATGTTTTCCCTGTTGTAGGGGATGGTTTCCCTGGTGTATGGATGGTTTCCCTGGTGTAGGGATGGTTTCCCTGGTGTATGGATGGTTTCCCTGGTGTAGGGGATGGTTTCCCTGGTGTAGGGGATGGTTTCCCTGGTGTAGGGATGGTTTCCCTGGTGTAGGGATGGTTTCCCTGGTGTAGGGGATGGTTTCCCTGGTGTAGGGGATGGTTTTCCTGGTGTAGGGGATGGTTTCCCTGGTGTAGGGGATGGTTTCCCTGGTGTAGGGGATGGTTTCCCTGGTGTAGGGGATGGTTTCCCTGGTGTAGGGATGGTTTTCCTGGTGTAGGGGATGGTTTCCCTGGTGTAGGGATGGTTTCCCTGGTGTAGGGGATGGTTTCCCTGGTGTAGGGGATGGTTTCCCTGGTGTAGGGGATGGTTTCCCTGGTGTAGGGGATGGTTTCCCTGGTGTAGGGATGGTTTCCCTGGTGTAGGGGATGGTTTCCCTGGTGTAGGGGGTGGTTTCCCTGGTGTAGGGATGGTTTCCCTGGTGTAGGGTATGTATGTATATATGCGTGCTGTGTTTGTGTGAGGGAGGGTGGAGGGAGGGAGGGAGGGAGGGAGGGAGGAGGGAGGGAGGCAGATAGCACCACTGCCATAGGTCTGAGGGTCTCATCATGGTGATGAGTTTCCTTGGCCTCCACTCACCATTGTGATGTCATCTCTGAAGAGGCATCGAGGAGTGGGTTTTAAATGAGCCGGCTTTCATCTTCTTATTGGATAGACGCTTTGTTTGTGTCTGTGTGTGACTGTGACTGTGTGTGTGAGTGTGACTGTGTGTGCTGTGTGTGTATGTGCTGTGTGTGTGACTGTGACTGTGTGTGCTGTGTGTGTGTGTTTGTGCGTGTGCATGTGTGTGTGTGACTTTGTGTGTGTGACTGTGTGTGTGTGACTGTGTGTGTGTGTGACTGTGTGTGCTGTGTGTGTGTGCTGTGTGTGTGTGTGACTGTGTGTGTGTGCGACTGTGTGTGTGTGCTGTGTGTGTGTGCTGTGTGTGTGTGCTGTGTGTGTGTGTGTGTGACTGTGTGTGTGTGTGCGACTGTGTGTGTGTGCTGTGTGTGACTGTGACTGTGTTTGACTGTGACTGTGTGTGTGTGCAATGGTGTAACCATCACTATCTTTATGTTGTGATTTTAAATAGATGGGTGATGTATTTTCAATGCTCTTTGTGTCTGTGCTCTTGATGCTTCTAATGTATAGAGAGTACAGGGAACAGAGTATGTGTTCTTGATGTTTCTAATGTATAGAGAGAACAGGGAACAGAGTATGTGTTCTTGATGTTTCTAATGTATAGAGAGTACAGGGAACAGAGTATGTGTTCTTGATGTTTCTAATGTATAGAGAGTACAGGGAACAGAGTATGTGTTCTTGATGTTTCTATTGTATAGAGAGTACAGGCAACAGAGTATGTGTTCTTGATGTTTCTAATGTATAGAGAGTACAGGGAACAGAGTATGTGTTCTTGATGTTTCTAATGTATAGAGAGTACAGGGAACAGCGTGTGTGTAGTAGTTAGTGTTTACTGTAAATGTTTTCTCCCAGCTCTCTCTCTATTAGCAGCAGTAGGGCAGCGGTATTGCAGAGTGGAGGGTTGTTCTTCCCGCTGGCGTTTAAGACGTTATTAATTTGAGTCCCAGTGGGTCCCCTGACCCACGCCGTATTGATCACTATCTGGTCCCACTTAACTGCAGACCGTCAATAAACAGATCCGACCAAATGAAGAGGAGTGTGGTGGTGTTACCGTACAAAACACTGCTTGTGTAGTAGAACAGAACATTTTTCTCTAGATGTCTATATTCAATTAGTTTTTATCTAATTGTGTGTTGTTTTACTAGCAGATCGTTTTTTCTTTTTCCTTTAGTAAATATCTGTCTTCCTTAGGGACTGTTAAGACTTACTGTCAGTCGCCTCTCCATTTTGGTTTCTTGTTTCCGTAATCTGTATCATCACCCACGCACCGGTGCAACACAACACAGCGCTCTTCGTTCCAAGTTTCCAGCCTCTCCCTATAATATGTTGTGGATAGATTTCCCCTGTGAGGGTACAGATGCAAGATCTTAATTTGACCAGCTTCTCACAGCAGGAAAATAATCCTGCAGCAACCGGAACTGTGAATTATTGTGTGGATTATAATTAATGGACATTTTTGTAGCGGTTGATACATTTTTAGCTAATAAAAATCAAGTCTGTAATTTTAAAGTGGACATTTTTAAACCTCAAATACTCTACAAGTTTGCATGTCCTCCAGTGCAGGAGATTTCCTGCAACAACAGGGTGATCAAATTAAGATCCTACATCTGGATAGTGGTCTGACACTGCCGTGCCATATGGTATAGGGCTAATCGCAGCCTGCCTGCTGATTGGACCAGGAGTGACTTCTGTAATTAGATCAGATTAGAGGGAGATGGGGGAGGGGGGGAGAGGGGGAGAGGGAGAGAGAGGGAGAGTAGGGAGAGAGGCCTGTTCTGTGCCGTCTGTCTGGACACAGGGCCTGGGAGGGTGGGAGGACACAGGGGAATCAAAAGTTTGGTGACTGGGATGGAGATCAGAGTGCCATTAATTACAGTACTTCATTACAGATGGGGTGCCATTAATTACAGTACCTCATTGCAGATGGGTGCCATTATTTACAGTACTTCATTACAGATGGGATGCCATTAATTACAGTACTTCATTGCAGATGGGTGCCATTATTTACAGTACTTCATTACAGATGGGGTGCCATTAATTATAGTACTTCCTGTTTCAAGCAAACTATAGTCAAGAATTCTCCAAAGGTGTTGGTAGAACATTGTAAGACGTTGGTAGAGCATTGTGTAAAGTTTCACAGTTTATTCGCCACAGGATACAACAGGTGTAAAAACAGTACAGTGAAATTCTTTCCCACAATGCACTGATAATAATATATTCAATGTGCATGGGTACTGGAGTGGTTGTATATACATGTCAGTACCTTATTCAATGTGCAGGGGTACTGGAGTGGTTGTATATACAGGTCAGTGTCAGTACCTTATTCAATGTGCATGGGTACTGGAGTGGTTGTATATACAGGTCAGTGTCAGTACTTTATTCAACGTGCAGGGGTACTGGAGTGGTTGTATATACATGTCAGTACCTTATTCAATGTGCAGGGGTACTGGAGTGGTTTTATATACAGGTCAGTGTCAGTACCTTATTCAACGTGCAGGGGTACTGGAGTGGTTGAGGTGGTTTTATACATAAAAAGTGACTGGTCGTAGGATGTACATGTAAACAGGGCTGAAAAGTGACTGGTAGCAGAATAAATAGATAAATACTAATGGTGATGGAAATCAATAATCAATGGACAGCAGTGTAATGGAGTAATACATCTAATCAATAATAATTTTAGCAGCAGCGTAGGTTGTGTCTGAGCGGGTAGTGACATGTGGATGGGCATACAGCCAGTGTGGATAGTCTGTGGGAGAGGGAGAGCAGTAGTTGTTAGCCATTAAACAGTCTTATGGCCAGGGGATAGAAGCTGTTTAGGAGTCTGTTTGTCTGAGTCTTGATGCACTGGTACCGCCTGCCGGACGGGAGCATGGAGAACAGTCTGTGTGACTACAGTTCTGGTGTGAGAGAACCATGTTAAGTCCTCAGTGATGTGGACACAGAGGAACTTGAAGCTCTTGACCCAAGCCTACCCCCGTTGTGTCGTCAGCAAACTTGATGATTGAGTTGGAGTCGTGCGTGGCCACACAGTCATGGGTGAACAGGGAGTACAGGTGGGGGGCTGAGTACACACCCCTGAGGGGCCCCCGTGTTGAGGGTCAGCGTGGCGGATGTGTTGTTGCCTACTCTCACCACTAGGGGGCGGCCCATCAGGAAGTCCAGGATCCAACTGCAGAGGGAGGTGTTCAGTCCCAGGGTCCCGAGCTTGGTGACGAGCTTGATCCTCGCAATTCCAGATTTCTGGATTCGATTTCCGGGGCCACCCTTAAATAAAATGTATGCATACATGACTATAAGCCGCTTTGAATAAAAGCATATGCTAAATGGCATATACAGTGCCTTGCAAAAGTATTCATCCCCCTTGGTGTTTTTCCTATTTTGTTGCATTACAACTTGTAATTTAAATGGATTTTTATCTGGATTTCATGTAATGGACATACACAAAATAGTCAAAATTGATGAAGTGGAAAAAAATAACTTGTTTCAAAAAATTCAAAACAATAAATAATAGTGGTGCGTGCATATGTATTCACCCCCTTTGCTATGAAGCCCCTAAATAAGATCTGTGTCACGCCCTGGCTCTGGGGACTCTTATATGTTGAGCCAGGGTGTGGATTTTCTATGTGTGATTTTCTATGTTTTGTTCTAGTTCGTGTTTTCTATGTTGGCCAGGGTGGTTCCCAATCAGAGGCAGCTGATTCTCGTTGTCTCTGATTGGGGACCATATTTAGGCAGCTTGTTTGGCACTGTTGTTTGTGGGATCTTGTTCCGTAAGGTTTGTTTTGGTGTTTTAACCTAGGACTTCACGTATCATTTGGTTTGTTGTTTTTGTTCGTGAGTGTTAAGTGCGTTAATTAAATAAAGATGTACGCCTATCACGCTGCGCCTTGGTCCGCTGTTTATAACGATCTGGTGCAACCAATTACCTTCAGAAATCACATAATTTGTTAAATAGTCCACCTGTGTGCAATCTAAGTGTCACATGATCTCAGTATATATACACATGTTCTGAAAGGCCCCAGAGTCTGCAACACCTCTAAGCAAGGGGCACCACCAAGCAAGCGGCAACATGAAGACCAAGGAGCTCTCCAAACAGGTCAGGGACAAAGCTGTGGAGAAGTACAGATCAGGGTTGGGTTATAAATAAATATCAGAAACTTTGAACATCCCACTGAGCACCATTAAATCCATTCTAAAAAAAATTGAAAGAATATGGCACCACAACAAACCTGCCAAGAGAGGGCCGCCCACCAAAGCTCACGGACCAGGCAAGGAGGGCATTAATCAGAGAGGCAACAAAGAGACCAAAGATAACCCTGAAGGAGCTGCAAAGCTCCACAGCGGAGATTGGAGTATCTGTCCACAGGACCACTTTAAGCCGTACACTCCACAGAGCTGGGCTTTCTGGAAGAGTGGCCAGAAAAAAAGCATTTGCTTAAAGAAAAAAAATAAGCAAACACGTTTGGTGTTCGCCAAAAGGCATGTGGGAGACTCCCCAAACATATGGAAGAAGGTATTCTGGTCAGATGAGAATAAAATTGAGCTTTTTGGCCATTAAGGAAAACGCTATGTCTGGCGCAAACCCAACACCTCTCATCATTACGAGAACACCATCCCCATAGTGAAGCATGGTGGTGGCAGCATCATGCTGTGGGGATGTTTTTTATCGGCAGGGACTGGGTAACTGGTCAGAATTGAAGGAATGATGGATGGTGCTAAATACAGGGAAATTCTTGAGTTAAACCTGTTTCAGTCTTCCAGAGATTTGAGACTGGGACGGAGGTTCACCTTCCAGCAGGACAATGACCCTAAGCATACTGCTAAAGCAACACTGGAGTGGTTTAAGAGGAAACATTTAAATGTCTTGGAATGGCCTAGTCAAAGCCCAGACCTCAATCTAATTGAGAATCTGTGGTATGACTTAAAGATTGCTGTACACCAGCAGAACCCATCCAACTTGAAGGAGCTGGAGCAGTTTTTCCTTGAAGAATGGGCAGAAATCCCAGTGGCTAGATGTGCCAAGCTTATAGAGACATACCCCAAGAGACATGCAGATGTAATTGCTGCAAAAGGTGGCTCTACAAAGTATTGACTTTGTGAGGGTGAATAGTTATGCACACTCAAGTTTTCTTTTTTTTAAATATTATTTCTCGTTTGTTTCACACCAAAAAATATTTTGCATCTTCAAAGTGGTAGGCATGTTGTGTAAATCAAATGATACAAACTGTCACGCCCTGACATAGATATCTCTAGTTGGTTTGGTCAGGGTGTGAATATCTATGTGTAGATCTAGGTTATCTATTTCTATGTTGGCCGGGTGTGGTTCCCAATCAGAGGCAGCTGTCGATCGTTGTCTCTGATTGGGGATCATACTTAGGCAGCCATGTTGCCTACCTATGTTGTGGGATCTTGTTTCAGTTTGGCTTGTTGGATGTTTAGCCTTTTGAACTTCACGTTCTGTTGGATTTTGTTATTTTGTCGGTGTTTATATAATAAATGACTATGTACGCATACCACGCTGCACCTTGGTCCAATCCTTTACACAACGAACGTGACAGAAGATCCCACCACCAACGGACCAAGCAGCGTGAACAGGAAGAGCAGACAACATGGACATGGGAGGATATTTTGGACGGTAAGGGATCCTGGACTTGGGAAGAGATCCAGGCAGGTATGGATCGCCTTCCTTGGGAGCAGACGGAGACAGCAAGAAAGGATAAACGGCGAATCCGAAGTGCACAACGACGAAGGAGGCCCGAGAGGCAACCCCAATAACATTTTTGGGGGGGCACACGAGGTGGTCGACGAAGCATGAGGTGGCTATGAAAAGGCTGACTGTGGAGGAGGAGGAGGCCGCTATAGTAGAGGCCCTCCAAGACCTGCAGCTCAGCACTCTGAGAGAGGAGACCACCACATTGCGGGGGCTGTTAGCTCAGAGGGAGCAGGAGTTCTCCCTTCAGAGGAAGGCGCTACAGGAGGCTCACAGGGAGAAGGAGTCAGTGGATGCACAGAGAGAGGAGCTGGCCAGGCAACAGGAGGAGCTGAGAGAGGAGTTAACCCTCCAGCAGCAGAGAGCTCGGGCCTTAGAGCAGAGGCTGGTGGAGCCAGGTTTAGCAGAGCCAACTCCCCGCACTCGCGTTGAGGAGCGTGTGACCGTGCAGGCACCAGGCTATGCGCCAGCTTTACGCATTGTGCCACCAGTGCGCCTTCACAGACCGGTACGGCACGTGCCTGCTCCTCGCACCAAACCAGTGGTACGTGTCTCCAGTCCGGTACGGCCCGTGCCTGCTCCTCGCACCAGACCAGTGGTGCGTGTCGCCAGTCCTGTACGGCCCGTACCTGCTCCTCGCACCAAACCAGTGGTGCGTGTCGCCAGCCCGGTGTGCCCCGTACCTGCTCCTCGCCCCAGACTAGTGGTGCGTGTCCCCGGTACGGCCCGTGCCTGCTCCTCGCACCAGACTAGTGGTGCGTGTCCCCAGCCCGGTACGGTCCAGTCCAGGGTCAGAGCAGTCCGCTCCACCGGTGCCTAGTCCAGCTCCGGTCAGCTGCTCCACTCCAGTGCCAGAGCAGTCCGCTCCACCGGTGCCCAGTCTCTGATTGGGGATCATACTTAGGCAGCCATGTTGCCTACCTTAGTTGTGGGATCTTGTTTCAGTTTGGCTTGTTGGATGTTTAGCCTTTTGAACTTCACGTTCTGTTGGATTTTGTTATTTTGTCTGTGTTTATATAATAAACGACTATGTACGCATACCACGCTGCACCTTGGTCCAATCCGTTACACAACGAATGTGACACAAACCCCCCCAAAAAGCCATTTTAATTCCAGGTTGTAAGGCAACAAAATAGGAAAAATGACAAGGGGTGGTGAATACTTTCGCAAGCCGCTGTATTATTATTATTATTATTATTATTATTATATTATGCTAAACCCAAGAGAAAAGACTCAAACTAACTGCCACTCTTGCCTCTTGACACACTCAGCTATACAGTGATGTATGGTCAAATGTAGCTGTTTAAATTGATAGAACCCTCTGCTAGAGAATTCCCCATGCTACTTCACATTATCCTATGATAAGGATCAAACCTAGCAGCACTTTCTAATGAGACCTATTTGTTGGGCTAAATGACTGTTTATTGGTGTTTGTGTTAGGCCTGTGGCAATACCAGAATTAGGATCTTTTTTTCATGGCAAAAATAGAAACACGAAGCAGACCAAACTCTTTGGTCCTTTAAAAACCTGCTGGATGTAAAATATTGTGTGCTATAGCTTGGAAAATAAATTAATGTGACTCTGGATGACAACATAACGATGTTCGTTTCCAACATTTGGGCTGTGTTCCTAAAGAAGTTAAATCCGCTTCGTGTTTCGTTTCCTTGCCACGCTACTATTGAGTGTGGCGGTACTGGTACGGTCCCGGCTCGAGTATGTATGTCATTCCTAACACACCCATAAAATGTCATCTAAAAAAAGAATATAACATTTGACAACACCGTTTGATCAAATCTATACAGTGCTTGTGAATGCTTTATGTACAGTACCGTAGATAGAGTTAGTGTGACATCATTAATGACATTCTTAAATGAGAATCTGTGAGTGCTCTGTTGCAGTAGACTTCACTCCCTCCCATCTCATTAACGAAGTGTCTTTGCTTTCTACGCTCTGGGTCATTGCTCTGCCTGTTGATTGGCTCTGAGCAGATACTGTTGTGTTAGTGCTCCGGGGCCCTGTCCCTTTGTTTCTGTCCCTCCCTCTCTATAGCATAATGTCACTGATAAGTGCTCCACTAATTACACAAGTCCATTGTTGTAAACTTTAGCTGCTTCAACTGTGAGCTGAGGGGGACCTAGTGAGGGGGGACCTAGTGAGGGGGGTCTAGTGAGGGGGACCTAGTGAGGGGGACCTAGTGAGGGGACGTAGTGAGGGGGGTCTAGTGAGGGGACCTAGTGAGGGGACCTAGTGAGGGGGGACGTAGTGAGGGGGCGTAGTGAGGGGGACCTAGTGAGGGGGACCTAGTGAGGGGGACCTAGTGAGGGGGGTCTAGTGAGGGGGAACTAGTGAGGGGGACCTAGTGAGGGGGACCTAGTGAGGGGGACCTAGTGAGGGGGGTCTAGTGAGGGGGACCTAGTGAGGGGGACCTAGTGAGGGGGACGTAGTGAGGGGGGCGTAGTGAGGGGGACCTAGTGAGGGGGACCTAGTGAGGGGACCTAGTGAGGGGGGTCTAGTGAGGGTGACCTAGTGAGGGGACCTAGTGAGGGGGACGTAGTGAGGGGGGCGTAGTGAGGGGGACCTAGTGAGGGGGACCTAGTGAGGGGGACCTAGTGAGGGGGACCTAGTGAGGGGGACCTAGTGAGGGGGGTCTAGTGAGGGGGAACTAGTGAGGGGGACCTAGTGAGGGGGGTCTAGTGAGGGGGACCTAGTGAGGGGGGTCTAGTGAGGGGGACCTAGTGAGGGGGACCTAGTGAGGGGGACCTAGTGAGGGGACCTAGTGAGGGGGACCTAGTGAGGGGGGTCTAGTGAGGGGGGTCTAGTGAGGGGGACCCTAGTGAGGGGGGTCTAGTGAGGGGACCTAGTGAGGGGGGCGTAGTGAGGGGGGTTTAGTGAGGGGGTCTAGTGAGGGGGTCTAGTGAGGGGGGCCCTAGTGAGGGGGACCTAGTGAGGGGGACCTAGTGAGGGGGACCTAGTGAGGGGGACGTAGTGAGGGGGACCTAGTGAGGGGGGTCTAGTGAGGGGGACCTAGTGAGGGGGACCTAGTGAGGGGGTCTAGTGAGGGGGGTCTAGTGAGGGGGACCCTAGTGAGGGGGACCTAGTGAGGGAGCGTAGTGAGGGGGACCTAGTGAGGGGGACCTAGTGAGGGGGGTCTAGTGAGGGGGTCTAGTGAGGGGACCCTAGTGAGGGGACCTAGTGAGGGGGCGTAGTGAGGGGGACCTAGTGAGGGGGACCTAGTGAGGGGACCTAGTGAGGGGGGCGTAGTGAGGGGGACCTAGTGAGGGGACCTAGTGAGGGGGACCTAGTGAGGGAGCGTAGTGAGGGGGACCTAGTGAGGGGGACCCAGTGAGGGGGACCCAGTGAGGGGGTTCTAGTGAGGGGGACCCAGTGAGGGGGACCTAGTGAGGGGTTCTAGTGAGGGGGACCTAGTGAGGGGGACCTAGTGAGGGGGATCTAGAGAGGGGGACCTAGTGAGGGAGACCTAGTGAGGGGGACCTAGTGAGGGGGATCTAGAGAGGGGGACCTAGTGAGGGAGCGTAGTGAGGGGGACCTAGTGAGGGGGACCTAGTGAGGGGGACCTAGTGAGGGGGGTCTAGTGAGGGGGTCTAGTGAGGGGGACCATGTGAGGGGGACCTAGTGAGGGGGACCTAGTGAGGGAGCGTATTGAGGGGGACCTAGTGAGGGGGACCTAGTGAGGGGGACCTAGTGAGGGGGGTCTAGTGAGGGGGGTCTAGTGAGGGGGACCTAGTGAGGGGGACCTAGTGAGGGGGGCGTAGTGAGGGGGACCTAGTGAGGGGGCCCTAGTGAGGGGGACCTAGTGAGGGGGACCTAGTGAGGGGGCGTAGTGAGGGGGACCTAGTGAGGGGGACCTAGTGAGGGGGTCTAGTGAGGGGGACCTAGTGAGGGGGGTCTAGTGAGGGGGGTCTAGTGAGGGGGACCTAGTGAGGGGGACCTAGTGAGGGGGACCTAGTGAGGGAGAGTAGTGAGGGGGGTCTAGTGAGGGGACCTAGTGAGGGGGACCTAGTGAGGGGGACCTAGTGAGGGGGACCATGTGAGGGGGACCTAGTGAGGGGGACCTAGTGAGGGGGACCTAGTGAGGGGGACCATGTGAGGGGGACCTAGTGAGGGGGACCTAGTGAGGGGGACCTAGTGAGGGGGACCTAGTGAGGGGGCGTAGTGAGGGGGACCTAGTGAGGGGGACCTAGTGAGGGGGCGTAGTGAGGGGGACCTAGTGAGGGGGACCTAGTGAGGGGGACCTAGTGAGGGGGACGTAGTGAGGGGACCTAGTGAGGGAGCGTAGTGAGGGGGACCTAGTGAGGGGACCTAGTGAGGGGGTCTAGTGAGGGGGACCTAGTGAGGGGACCCAGTGAGGGGTTCTAGTGAGGGGGACCCAGTGAGGGGGACCTAGTGAGGGGGATCTAGAGAAGGGGACCTAGTGAGGAGACCTAGTGAGGGGGACCTAGTGAGGGATCTAGAGAGGGGACCTAGTGAGAGGAGCCGTAGTGAGGGGGACCTAGTGAGGGGGACCCAGTGAGGGGGACCTAGTGAGGGGGTCTAGTGAGGGGACCCAGTGAGGGGGACCCAGTGAGGGGACCTAGTGAGGGGAGCGTATTGAGGGGGACCCAGTGAGGGGGACCTAGTGAGGGGACCCAGTGAGGGGGGCTAGTGAGGGGGTCTAGTGAGGGGGACCTAGTGAGGGGGACCTAGTGAGGGGGCGTAGTGAGGGGGACCTAGTGAGGGGGCCCTAGTGAGGGGGACCTAGTGAGGGGGACCTAGTGAGGGGGACCTAGTGAGGGGAGCGTAGTGAGGGGGACCTAGTGAGGGGGGTCTAGTGAGGGGGACCTAGTGAGGGGGACCTAGTGAGGGGTCCAGTGAGGGGGACCTAGTGAGGGGGACCTAGTGAGGGGTCTAGTGAGGGGGACCTAGTGAGGGGGTCTAGTGAGGGGGGTCTAGTGAGGGGGACCTAGTGAGGGGGACCTAGTGAGGGGGACCTAGTGAGGGGGACCTAGTGAGGGAGAGCAGTGAGGGAGAGTAGTGAGGGGGGTCTAGTGAGGGGGACCAAGTGAGGGGGACCTAGTGAGGGGGACCTAGTGAGGGGGACCATGTGAGGGGGACCTAGTGAGGGGACCCAGTGAGGGGGACCTAGTGAGGGGGACCCAGTGAGGGGACCTAGTGAGGGGGACCTAGTGAGGGGACCCTAGTGAGGGGGACCTAGTGAGGAGCCCGTGGGGGACCAGTGAGCGGGGACCCAGTGAGGGGGCCCAGTGAGGGGGTCTAGTGAGGGGGACCCAGTGAGGGGACCTAGTGAGGGGGACCAGTGAGGGGGACCTAGTGAGGGGGACCTAGTGAGGGGGACCCAGTGAGGGGACCTAGTGAGGGGGGTCCAGTGAGGGGGACCTAGTGAGGGGGACCCAGTGAGGGGGACGTAGTGAGGGGGACCTAGTGAGGGGACCTAGTGAGGGGGTCTAGTGAGGGGGACCTAGTGAGGGGGACCTAGTGAGGGGGACCCAGTGAGGGGGTCTAGTGAGGGGACCTAGTGAGGGGGACCTAGTGAGGGGACCTAGTGAGGGGGTCTAGTGAGGGGACCTAGTGAGGGGGGACCTAGTGAGGGGGACCTAGTGAGGGGGCCTAGTGAGGGGACGTAGTGAGGGGGACCCAGTGAGGGGGACCTAGTGAGGGGGACCCAGTGAGGGGGACCTAGTGAGGGGGGTCTAGTGAGGGGGACCCTAGTGAGGGGACCTAGTGAGGGGGACCTAGTGAGGGTCTAGTGAGGGGGACCTAGTGAGGGGGACCTAGTGAGGGGGGCCTAGTGAGGGGGACCTAGTGAGGGGGACCTAGTGAGGGGGTCTAGTGAGGGGGACCTAGTGAGGGGGACGTAGTGAGGGGGACCTAGTGAGGGGGACCTAGTGAGGGGGGTCTAGTGAGGGGGACCTAGTGAGGGGGACGTAGTGAGGGGGGTCTAGTGAGGGGGACCTAGTGAGGGGGACCTAGTGAGGGGGACCTAGTGAGGGGGACGTAGTGAGGGGGGTCTAGTGAGGGGGACCTAGTGAGGGGGACCTAGTGAGGGGGTCTAGTGAGGGGGGTCTAGTGAGGGGGACCTAGTGAGACAGGAGGGCTTTCAGGGGCCTTAATAGGTTTACCAATGTGTTACTGTTCATACTGTGTTCCCAGGCTGGGGTGTCCCATCACTAGGGCGACAGCAGGCGGAGTGGGGTGGAGGGGGGCGAGGGTCAGGGTGAAGGGGGAGGAAATATGTGGCCATCCGTGTCAAAAGTCCCTTTACCCTGGGGGTTTCCCACAAAACCAAGCCCTGCATCTTTTTGGAAGTGAGTTTTTTTTTTATGTGCGTAATTAATGGAGGGTAGGGGTGAGTTTCAAGTTTTATTAGTCGTATGGACAGGATACACATGGTATACACCGTCCAACGAAATGCTTACTTACAGGTTCCTTCTGGACAATGCAACAACAATAAGAAATAATAAAATATAAGATACAAACAAAGTAAATGGCTCAGTAGAATAGAATAAACATTTTCGCATAAAATTATTGCACGAACATTCTGAGCCAACAAAGTATTAATTAATTAAATAAAAAAAGTAGAGTAAAAACCAAGAAGCCGCACCCTCCTCAGAGCCACCATCTTATTTATCATCGGGGGGCTTTTCATTCCTGTCTGCATTTATCAGATAACGATCATAAAACACAGAAACAACAAGAACAAGAAACAGACTTTGTGTGTCAGTTTCAATGTAACAAACAACCCTCATCCTTCGAGGGCTTTTGTCTTTATTCTGTTTCAGAGTGTTTTCTATCCCCCCATCTCAGGGGATGTCCAGAGAGAGAGAGGCCCGCTCGGCGCGGCTCAAACACAATCAGCCAGGCCACAGCTGCACAGCCATGGCTGCTAATTGCATCATTCGGTAAATGATAAAGTATAGAGTTGCCTTCTGCCATGTTTCTAGGAAGAGTGGGGCTTTTATTGTTGCTGTTAGTTTTATTAGTGAACAACAAGAGTTCACTGTGATGACTTCACGTTTGGAGTATAGTATGATTCTAGGGATAGATCTGGATTGAGCTATTTTGGAGTGGTTATTAGAATTAGTGGTCCCAGTGGATGTAGGAGTGTTATTAGTATTGTGTTATTATTGTTGAGGTCCTTGAGCTGTTCTTGTCTAATAATGTTCTGTATTATGTCATGTTTCATGTTTTGTGTGGACCCCAGGAAGAGTAGCTGCTGCATGACCGCAACAGCTAATGGGGATCCTAATAAATTAAATTAAATGCAATTGGTTAGTAATATTATATAGACTAAGTGGTTCTGCGAGTAGTATTGGTAATATTTGAAAGGGTTAAGGAAAAAATATATATTTGGGCTTGCATTTTTAATGGAGAGTGCCAATCGAAAGAAGGCCTGCCCTCATATTGAATTCATCTTTATTAATTATGAATTATGAATTTAGCTCAGCGGTCGAAACTGCATTTACATAACCCCTTCTGACCAGCTCATGTTTTATGTGCTCTTTCAATGAAATCAGTTTCATAATACCAGCCATAGTCATTTACATTTAGCTCAGAAAGCAACAGTGGTGTGTCCCCTTGGCCATACTGAAAAGGCCTAGGGACTATAGTAACGCTCTCCCATTGGGACGTATTTATAAACTTATTGTAAAGGTATTTTCAGATACAAAAAAAGGTGCTTTAAATTTCAAATGAGATTCTTGAGCTAGGTTGAAAAGAAGAGGCAAGCCACAGCTTCACTAACCCCTCTCGTGTCAACCTTTTCAAAAGCAGCTATATTCTCACACCAGGCTCATAACTGTGTTGTCTTGTTGCTATGCTACCTGAATGTCAGGCAGAATGTCAAAGCGATCTGGTGTTTGAATGCACAATTGATATGGCTTCTCAAATCGACTGGCTGGAGACGGCAGGAAGTGCTGTCGCTGATCTGTTTAGATGATGGGGTACTGCAGGCACACAGAGACAGAAATGGATAGATAGATGCCAAAGTCATTTCATTATTTAACATGTATTCTTTAACGTTGCACATTTTATTTGTGCAATGACTTTCTAATGAAGATAATTACAGTTGTATATTGTTATTATTATTAGTATTAGTGTTATTAGTAGTATTAGTATTAGTGTTATTAGTTGTGTTAGTATTTGTGTTATTAGTAGCATTAGTATTAGTGTTATTAGTAGTATTAGTATTAGTGGTATTAGTTATATTAGTATTAGTGTTATTCGTAGTATTAGTATTAGTGTTATTAGTAGTATTAGTATGAGTGTTATTAGTAGTATTAGTATTAGTGTTATTAGTAGTATTATTATTTGTGTTATTAGTAGTATTAGTATTAGTGTTATTAGTTGCATTAGTATTAGTGTTATTAGTAGTATTAGTATTAGTGTTATTAGTAGTATTAGTATTAGTATTAGTGTCATTAGTAGCATTAGTATTAGTGTTATTAGTAGTATTAGTATTAGTGGTATTAGTTATATTAGTATTAGTGTTATTAGTAGTATTAGTATGAGTGTTATTAGTAGTATTAGTATGAGTGGTATTAGTAGTATTAGTATGAGTGTTATTAGTAGTATTAGTATTAGTGTTATTAGTAGTATTACATGTACATTTACATTTACGTCATTTAGCAGACGCTCTTATCCAGAGCGACTTACAAATTGGTGCATTCACCCTATAGCCAGTGGGATAACCACTTTACAATATGTTTTTTTTTTTTTTTTTTTTTTAGGGTGGGGCTGGGGGGTAGAAGGATTACTTTTATCCTATCCCAGGTATTCCTTAAAGAGGTGGGGTTTCAAATGTCTCCGGAAAGTGGTGAGTGACTCCGCTGTCCTGGCGTCGTGAGGGAGCTTGTTCCACCATTGGGGTGCCAGAGCAGCGAACAGTTTTGACTGGGCTGAGCGGGAACTATGCTTCCGCAGAGGAAGGGGAGCCAGCAGGCCAGAGGTGGATGAACGCAATGCCCTCGTTTGGGTGTAGGGACTGATCAGAGCCTGAAGGTACAGAGGTGCCGATCCCCTCACAGCTCCATAGGCAAGCACCATGGTCTTGTAACAGATGCGAGCTTCAACTGGAAGCCAGTGGAGTGTGCGGAGGAGCGGGGTGACGTGAGAGAACTTGGGAAGGTTGAACACCAGACGGGCTGCGGCATTCTGGATGAGTTGTAGGGGTTTAATGGCACAGGCAGGGAGCCCAGCCAACAGCGAGTTGCAGTAATCCAGACGGGAGATGACAAGTGCCTGGATTAGGACCTGTGCCGCTTCCTGTGTAAGGCAGGGTCGTACTCTCCGAATGTTGTAGAGCATGAACCTGCAGGATCGGGTCACCGCCTTGATGTTAGCGGAGAACGACAGGGTGTTGTCCAGGGTCACGCCAAGGCTCTTCGCACTCTGGGAGGAGGACACAACGGAGTTGTCAACCGTGATGGCGAGATCATGGAACGGGCAGTCCTTCCCCGGGAGGAAGAGCAGCTCCGTCTTGCCAAGGTTCAGCTTGAGGTGGTGATCCGTCATCCATACTGATATGTCTGCCAGACATGCAGAGATGCGATTCGCCACCTGGTTATCAGAAGGGGGAAAGGAGAAGATTAGTTGTGTATCGTCAGCGTAGCAATGATAGGAGAGGCCATGTGAGGATATGACAGAGCCAAGTGACTTGGTGTATAGGGAGAATAGGAGAGGGCCTAGAACTGAGCCCTGGGGGACACCAGTGGTGAGAGCACGTGGTGCGGAGACAGCTTCTCGCCACGCCACTTGGTAGGAGCGACCGGTCAGGTAGGACGCAATCCAGGAGTGAGCCGCGCCGGAGATGCCCAGCTCGGAGAGGGTGGAGAGGAGGATCTGATGGTTCACAGTATCAAAGGCAGCAGACAGGTCTAGAAGGACAAGAGCAGAGGAGAGAGAGTTAGCTTTATCAGTGCGGAGAGCCTCCGTGACACAGAGAAGAGCAGTCTCAGTTGAATGACCAGTCCTGAAACCTGACTGGTTTGGATCAAGAAGGTCATTCTGAGAGAGATAGCAAGAGAGTTGGCTAAAGACGGCACGCTCAATAGTTTTGGAAAGAAAAGAAAGAAGGGATACTGGTCTGTAGTTGTTGACATCAGTGGGATCGAGTGTTGGTTTTTTGAGAAGGGGTGCAACTCTCGCTCTCTTGAAGACGGAAGGGACATAGCCAGCGGTCAAGGATAAGTTGATCAGCGAGGTGAGGTAGGGGAGAAGGTCACCGGAGATGGTCTGGAGAAGAGAGGAGGGGATGGGGTCAAGCGGGCAGGTTGTTGGGCGGCCTGCAGTCACAAGTCGCAGGATTTTATCTTTTTTTTTATTATTTATTTTTTATTTCACCTTTATTTAACCAGGTAAACCAGTTGAGAACAAGTTCTCATTTACAACTGCGACCTGGCCAAGATAAAGCAAAGCAGTGCGATAAAAACAACAACACAGAGTTACATATGGGGTAAAACAAAACAAAGTCAAAAATACAACAGAAATACATATAATATACAGTGTGCAAATTTAGCAAGTTATGGAGGTAAGGCAATAAAATAGGCTATAGTGCAAAATAATTACAATTAGTATTAACACTGGAATGATAGATGTGCAAGAGATGATGAGCAAATAGAGATACTGGGGTACAAATGAGCAAAATAAATAACAATATAGGGATGAGGTAGTTGGGCGGGCTAATTTCAGATGGGCTGTGTACAGGTGCAGTGATCGGTAAGGTGCTCTGACAACTGATGCTTAAAGTTAGTGAGGGAGATAAGTGTCTCCAGCTTCAGAGATTTTTGCAATTTGTTCCAGTCATTGGCAGCAGAGAACTGGAAGGAATTGCGGCCAAAGGAGGTGTTGGCTTTGGGGATGACCAGGGAGATATACCCGCTGGAGCGCAGACTACGGGTGGGTGTTGCTACGGTGACCAATGAGCTAAGATAAGGCGGGGATTTGCCTAGCAGTGATTTATAGATGGCCTGGAGCCAGTGGGTTTGGCGACGAATATGTAGTGAGGACCAGCCAACAAGAGCGTACAGGTCACAGTGGTGGGTATTATATGGGGCTTTGGAGACAAAACGGATGGCACTGTGATAGACTACATCCAATTTGCTGAGTAGAGTGTTGGAGGCTATTTTGTAAATGACATCGCCGAAGTCAAGGATCGGTAGGATAGTCAGTTTTACAAGGGCATGTTTGGCAGCATGAGTGAAGGAGGCTTTGTTGCGAAATAGGAAACCGATTCTAGATTTAACTTTGGATTGGAGATTCTTAATGTGAGTCTGGAAGGAGAGTTTACAGTCTAACCAGACACCTAGATATTTGTAGTTGTCCACATACTCTAGGTCAGACCCGTCGAGAGTAGTGATTCTAGTCGGGTGGGCGGGTGCAAGCAGCGTTCGGTTGAAGAGCATGCATTTAGTTTTACTAGTGTTTAAGAGCAGTTGGAGGCTACTGAAGGAGTGTTGTATGGAATTGAAGCTCGTTTGGAGGTTTGTTAACACAGTGTCCAATGAAGGGCCAGATGTATACAAAATGGTGTCGTCTGCGTAGAGGTGGATCTGAGAGTCACCAGCAGCAAGAGCGACGTCATTGATATACACAGAGAAAAGAGTCGGCCCAAGAATTGAACCCTGTGGCACCCCCATAGAGACTGCCATAGGTCCAGACAACAGGCCCTCCGATTTGACACATTGAACTCTATCTGAGAAGTAGTTGGTGAACCAGGCGAGGCAGTCATTTGAGAAACCAAGGCTATTTAGTCTGCCAATAAGAATGCGGTGGTTGACAGAGTCGAAAGCCTTGGCCAGGTCAATGAAAACGGCTGCACAGTACTGTCTATTATCGATCGCGGTTATAATATCGTTTAGGACCTTGAGCGTGGCTGAAGTGCACCCATGACCAGCTCGGAAACCGGATTGCATAGCGGAGAAGGTACGGTGGGATTCGAAATGGTCGGTGATCTGTTTGTTGACTTGGCTTTCAAAAACTTTTTGAAAGGCAGGGCAGGATGGATATGGGTCTGTAACAGTTTGGATCTAGAGTGTCACCCCCTTTGAAGAGGGCGATGACCGCGGCAGCTTTCCAATCTCTGGGGATCTCAGACGTTACGAAAGAGAGGTTGAACAGGCTAGTAATAGGGGTTGCGACAATTTCGGCGGCTAGTTTTAGAAAGAAAGGGTCCAGATTGTCTAGCCCAGATGATTTGTAGGGGTCCAGATTTTGCAGCTCTTTTAGAACATCAGCTGTCTGGATTTGTGTGAAGGAGAAGCGGGGGGGGCATGGGCAAGTTGCAGCGGAGGGTGCAGAGCTGGTGGCCGGGGTAGTGGTAGCCAGGTGGAAAGCATGGCCAACCGTAGCAAAATGCTTGTTGAAATTCTAGATTATTGTAGATTTATCGGTGGTGATAGTGTTTCCTAGCCTCAGTGCAGTGGGCAGCTGGGAGGAAGTGCTCTTATTTTCCATGGACTTTACAGTGTCCCAAAACTTTTTGGAGTTAGTGCTACAGGATGCAAATTTCTGTTTGAAAAAGTTAGCCTTTGCTTTCCTAACTGCTTGTGTATATTGGTTCCTAACTTCCCTGAAAAGTTGCATATCGCGGGGGCTATTTGATGCTAATGCAGTACGCCACAGGATGTTTTTGTGCTGGTCAAGGGCAGTCAAGTCTGAGGAGAACCAGGGGCTATATCTGTTCTTAGTTCTGTATTTTTGAATGGGGCATGTCTATTTAAGATTGAGAGGAAATTACTTTTAAAGAACAACCAGGCATCCTCTACTGACGGAATGAGATCTATATCCATCCAGGATACCTGGGCCAGGTCAATTAGGAAGGCCTGCTCGCTGAAGTGTTTTCGGGAGCGTTTGACAGTGATGAGGGTGGTCGTTTGACCGCGGACCCGCTACGGACGCAGGCAATAAGGCAGTGATCGCTGAGATCCTGGTTGAAGACAGCGGAGGTGTATTTAGAGGGTAAGTTAGTCAGGATGATATCTATGAGGGTACCCATGTTTACGGATTTAGGGTTGTACCTGGTAGGTTCGTTGATAATTTGTGTGAGATTGAGGGCATCTAGTTTAGATTGTAGGATGGCCGGGGTGTTAAGCATATCCCAATTTAGGTCACCAAGCAGTACGAACTCTGAGGATAGATGGGGGGCAATCAATTCACATATGGTGTCCAGGGCACAGCTGGGGGCTGAGGGGGGTCTGTAGCAAGCGGCAACAGTGAGAGATTTATTTCTGGAAAGGTGGATTTTTAGAAGTAGAAGCTCAAACTGTTTGGGCACAGACCTGGATAGTATGATGGAGCTCTGCAGGCTATCTCTACAGTAGATTGTAACTCCACCCCCTTTGGCAGTTCTATCTAGACGGAAAATGTTATAGTTGGGGATGGAAATTTCACAATTTTTGGTGGCCTTCCTAAGCCAGGATTCAGACACTGCTAGAACATCAGGGTTGGCGGAGTGTGCTAACGCAGTGAATAACTCAAACTTAGGAAGGAGGCTTCTGATATTTATGTGCAGAAAACCAAGACTTTTACGGTTACAGAAGTCAACAAATGATAGCTCCTGGGGAGTAGGAGTGATACTGGGGGCTGCAGGGCCTGGGTTAGCCTCTACATCACCAGAGGAACAGAGGAGGACTAGAATAAGGATACGACTAAAGGCTTTAAGAACTGGTCTTCTAGTGCGTTGGGTACATAGAATAAAGGGGGCAGTTCTCCGGGCGTTGTAGAAAAGATTCAGGGCATTATGTACAGAAAAGGATATGGAAGGATATGAGTACAGTTCAGGTAACCCTAAGCGTTGGGTAACAATGAAAGAGATAGCGTCATTGGAGGCATCGATTGAGCCGGTCTCGGCGTGTATGGGGGGTGGAACAAAGGAACTATATGAGGCAGTTTGAGAGGGACTAGGGGTTCTACAGTGAAACTGTATAATAAGAACTAACCCAAACAGCAATAGGCAAGGCATAATTGACATGGGAGAGAGGCATAAAGCAGTCACAGGTGTTATTAGAGAGAGCTAAGACACAACTGGAAATAGCGATAACGTTTGGGCTAAGACTAAACAGAATAAACAGGACAGGGTACCGTGTAAAGGAACAGTCCAGCAGGCATCAGCTGTGCAGCTGAGTGATCATAAGGTCCAGTGAACAGCAATATGTGAGTCCGAGAGCAGTTCAAATTGGTGCTTCAGCACAGCTAGCAGGGAGCATAGTTGTAGTTTGCGTGTGCTAGCGGGAGAGAGAGGGGAGAAAGAAGTCAAAGCATAGGGTAGGGCAGTGTGAGCAGGACCAGCAGTGTCATTAGACTTAACAAACGAGGATCGGATGTCGTCAACCTTCTTTTCAAAGTGGTTGACGAAGTCATCCACAGAGAGAGAGGAGGGGGGGAGGGGGGGAGGATTCAGCAGGGAGGAGAATGTGGCAAAGAGCTTCCTAGGGTTAGAGGCAGATGCTTGGAATTTAGAGTGGTAGAAAGTGGCCTTAGCAGCAGAAACAGATGAAGAAAATGTAGAGAGGAGGGAGTGAAAAGATGCCAGGTCGGCAGGGAGTTTAGTTTTCTTCCATTTCCGCTCCGCAGCCCGGAGCTCTGTTCTGTGAGCTCGCAATGAGTCATCAAGCCACGGAGCTGGAGGGGAGGACCGAGCCGGCCGGGAGGATAGGGGACACAGAGAGTCAAAGGATGCAGAAAGGGAGGAGAGGAGGGTTGAGGAGGCAGAATCGGGAGATTGGAGGGAGAAGGATTGAGCAGAGGGAAGAGATGATAGGATGGAAGAGGAGAGAGTAGTGGGAGAGAGAGAGCGAATGTTGCGGCGGCGCATTACCATCTGTGTAGGGGCAGAGTGAGTAGTGTTGGAGGAGAGCGAGAGAGAAAAGGATACAAAGTAGTGGTCGGAGACATGGAGGGGAGTTGCAGTGAGATTAGTAGAAGAGCAGCATCTAGTAAAGATGAGGTCAAGCGTATTGCCTGCCTTGTGAGTAGGGGGGGACGGTGAGAGGGTGAGGTCAAAAGAGGAGAGGAGTGGAAAGAAGGAGGCAGAGAGAAATGAGTCAAAATTTATTAGTATTAGTGTTATTGGTGTTATTAGTAGTATTAGTATTAGTGTTATTATTAGTATTGGTATTAGTGTTATTAGTAGTATTAGTACTAGTGTTATTAGTAGTATTAGTATTAGTGTTATTAGTAGTATTAGTATTGGTGTTATTAGTAGTATTAGTATTAGTGTTATTAGTAGTATTAGTATTAGTGTTATTAGTAGTATTAGTATTTGTGTTATTAGTAGTATTAGTATTTGTGTTATTAGTAGTATTAGTATTAGTGTTATTAGTAGTATTAGTGTTATTAGTAGTATTAGTATGAGTGTTATTAGTAGTATTAGTATTAGTGTTATTAGTAGTATTAGTATTTGTGTTATTAGTAGTATTAATATTAGTGTTATTAGTTGCATTAGTATTAGTGTTATTAGTAGTATTAGTATTAGTGTTATTAGTAGTATTAGTATTTGTGTTATTAGTAGTATTAGTATTTGTGTTATTAGTAGTATCAGTATTAGTGTTATTAGTAGTATTAGTGTTATTAGTAGTATTAGTATGAGTGTTATTAGTAGTATTAGTATTAGTGTTATTAGTAGTATTAGTATTTGTGTTATTAGTAGTATTAATATTAGTGTTATTAGTTGCATTAGTATTAGTGTTATTAGTAGTATTAGTATTAGTGTTATTAGTAGTATTAGTATTAGTGTCATTAGTAGCATTAGTATTAGTGTTATTAGTAGTATTAGTATTAGTGGTATTAGTTATATTAGTATTAGTGTTATTAGTAGTATTAATATTAGTGTTATTAGTAGTATTATACGTATTATTATTATTAGCCTGTTTTTTTGTCATGCCCATATCAATGATCAGTCTTAACTTCTTGTTAGACAAGAATTCACACAATTAAAACATTTCTACATTAGATCATATTTAATTTGGATTAATTAAAAAATCGCCATAACCCGCAGTCATTACACTTATTACAGTTTGCTGAAATGACTTCCAAAGATTACGAGAATTGAAAAACCCCCACCCTCATCTCCCTCCCCTATATTCCCCCCTCCCTGTGAGCTTCTCCCTTCGCTCCACCATTGGCCGTTTTGGCCTTTAAAGAGTGGAGTAGATTAGAATTCAAGCATAGATAGGTGGGGAGGGGATGCAGGGTGTCAGGGTTGTGATGTGCTGTCACTGGTGAAGCTCAGGACATCTGGACAACTGATGCCATCAGACACTTGACTTATGTGGGGAGAAGAGACAGATAAAGAGAGAGGAAGAATGAGGGAAACAAATGGCCATTTGTACCACAGTCAGGACTAAGTATAACAGTAGCCTCAAATATACTGTATGAACAGGAAACTGTGAGTCATTTTGGATCTGAGAGTCATCCCATGGTCCGTGTGTCCTCACACAGCATCTGCAGAACCGTCTTAGACTAATACGTTCCATTTCACTTTCATGGATGAAATTAAAGAATTTGTTTTCTTGTCTTGGCCATCCGAATGTTTGTTGATATTGTTATAGCATGCTTGTTTGTTTGTGCATCAAGGATTTCAATCAAATGTTCTGCTCTAAATTATTACTTGATGAATGTAGAGTTTTGTATTTAGAGAGCAACAGCCTTGTTAATGGGACTGTTAGTCGGTTGAGGAGCATGCTAAACTCTTTATTGCTCTCAATGTTATGATTAAGTTGATTTGCAGGGCGAATCCATCAGAGAGCGACACACACACACACACATCTATATATATATATATATATATATATATATATATATATATATATATAAACGCACGCATGCTATAATATGATTATGTGATTAAATAACTTGTTATTGTAATTTGTACTCTGTGAAATTTAAAAAATAAGCCACTCAGAACAGAATACAAACTCTCACAGGTCAGGGGACTGAATGAGGATTGTGTCCTGACTGATTCATGTACAGGTTTGAACACAAACAGCAGAATGACTGAGACATTAACAGGAACAGGAACTTCATGTTCCGTACACGTACAGTATTTTATGGTTGTAGCAATTTGAATAATGCTTTGCAATCATGACCATATTTAATAGACTGCATATTATCATGTCAATGTATTTCCAAGTTTCGAAAAACAACACCCATTAGAAATACAACATTTTATGTTAAACATTGTGGACTGACAAAGGGTTTACGATAACGTGGTGATACAAAGTGATAACCCGCCCATTGTTGATATAGCACACAACATCCCTGCACAGGAGATAATGGCATACCAACGAAACGTGTCTCTGCATCGTGTGTCCGGGTTATGGAACATGTTGTAGAGCAGGGCCAGTTCATTATGGTCAAGAGCCCAGACAAACCTCACACTGGGTATCAGTGGAGGCTGCTGAGGGGAGGACGGGCTCAATAATAATGGCTGGAACGGAACGGATGGAATGGCCATCAAACACCTGGAAACCATGTGTTTGATACCATTCCACCTATTCCGCTCCAGCCATTACCACGAGCCCCGTCCTCCCCAGTTAAGGTGGCACCAGCCTCCTGTGCTGCGTATTGTTTTTGTATGAACAGGAAGAGGAGGCTGATAGAGAGAGACCGTCCCTTTGCATTCTGTTAGTGATCAGGAAGCTCTGTTTTTTTGCTCCTCTTTTCATCTGCAGATATTTATGTATCTGAGAAGGGCCCAAACGACATCTTAATGGTGTCAGAACGGCTATTATAGACCCTTCAGCCTCCTCACAGCCTCTAGGCTGGCACCAAAAATGTGTGTGTGTGTGTGTGTGTGTGTGTGTGTGTGTGTGTGTGTGTGTGTGTGTGTGTGTGTGTGTGTGTGTGTGTGTGTGTGTGTGTGTGTGTGTGTGTGTGTGTGTGTGTGTGTGTGTGTGTGTGTGTGTGTGTGTGTGTGTGTGTGTGTGTGTGTGTGTGTGAGTGAGTGAGTGAGTGAGTGAGTGAGTGAGTGAGTGAGTGAGTGAGTGAGTGAGTGAGTGAGTGAGTGAGTGAGTGAGTGAGTGAGTGAGTGAGTGAGTGAGTGAAGAGTGAGAAAACATCATGAGCAGAGTTGTCAGGTGTTTTCTATAGTTATGTTGCACGCTCCATTTTCTCTACAGGTCAAGGCTATACATAATCAAACATAGTTGAATCTGTCGTTTACCTTTTAATCAAATAGCAAAGCAACCAAATACTTTTTGGTAAAAGCATGTATTAGCGTAATCTGTATTGTCGATATACACGGAGTGTACAAAACATTAGGAACACCTGCTCTTTCCATGACATAGACTGACCAGGTGAATCCAGGTGAAAGCTATGATCCTTTATTGATGTCACTTGTTAAATCCACTTCAATCAGTGTAGATAAAGGGGAGGAGACAGGTTAAAGAAGGATTTTTAAGCCTTGAGACAATTGAGACCTGGATTGTGTATGTGTGCCATTCAGAGGGTGAATGGGCAAGACAAAAGATTGAAGTGCCTTTGAACGGGGTATGGTAGTAGGTGCCAGGCGCACCGGTTTGAGTGTTTCAAGAACTGCAACGCTGCTGGATTTTTCACGGTCAACAGTTTCCCATGTGTATCAAGAATGGTCCACCACCCAAAGGACATCCAGCCAACTTGACACAACTGTGGGAAGCGTTGGAGTCAACATGGGCCAGTGTCACGCTCGTCGGGAACAGAGGAGGACCAAGGCGCAGCGTTGAATGCGAACATATTTATTTATATAATGATCACACGATCAAAACCTCAAAACGATGACGTGACAGTCAATGGTCAAACACAAACCAACACGAACAAGAAACCACAAAGAATGAATGCCTAACGGCTACCTAAGTATGACTCCCAATCAGAGACAACGAGCTACAGCCGTCTCTGATTGGGAGCCACCCTGGCCAACATAGATATACAACAACCAGAACCAACACACATGAAAACTCACACCCTGGCTCAACATACTAGAGTCCCCAGAGCCAGGGCGTGACAGCCAGGATCCCTGTGGAACGCTTTCGACACCTTGTAGAGTCCATGCCCCTGTGGAACGCTTTGGACACCTTGTAGAGTCCATGCCCCTGTGGAACGCTTTGGACACCTTGTAGAGTCCATGCCCCTGTGGAACGCTTTGGACACCTTGTAGAGTCCATGCCCCTGTGGAACGCTTTGGACACCTTGTAGAGTCCATGCCCTGACGAACTGAGGCTGTTCTGAAAGCAAAAGGGGATGCAACTCAATATTAGGAAAGTGTTCCTAATATTTTGTCCCGCAGTTAATTTTTCTTTTGTTTCAGAAATACTAATGCCTCATTCATATTCCCTTGATCAGTAGTTGAAGCTTGAAGCCAGTTGTCAGATCTCCTCTGATGTGTGAAGATTTGTAGAGTTACAGGCACTCATTTATTTGACACCGGAACATAGAGAAATAGGACACTAAATCCACATAGGCTATCCCCTCAACCCCTCTGCACATCTCCAACACCTGCCCAGCCACAGACAAAGTACATGAAGTGAATGTGTGTGTGTGTTTGTGTGTTATAGTGTGTGTGTGTGTGTGTTAATGTGTGAGTGTGTTTGTGTGTTAATGTGTGTTTGTGTGTGTGTGTGTGTGTGTGTGTGTGTGTATGTGTGTGTGTGTGTGTGTGTGTGTGTGTGTGTGTGTGTGTGTGTGTGTGTGTGTGTGTGTGTGTGTGTGTGTTTGCGTGAGAGAGTGAGCGTATGTATGCGTCACATGCACACCCTAAAAATTTAAGTTTAATGGGCAAAGTCTAGAGCGTCTCTTCTCACCTGTCATCTCCCATTAGGCCGCAGGGCAAGTGACCTTGGCCGTCTCTCTCCATGCATTAGGGCGAGGGCTGGGAGGGTTGGGGGCTGCTTCACCCTAATGATGTGGCTGTGAAATCGGGCCGTAGCCGAGCGCCGGCTCTCATTTCGCCCCTCCAAATTCATTTGCAACGTTGATTCTGTCCGCTCATGCATACGCCACATGCTGACCCAGCCTTGTGCCATCCACTCCACAACACTCAAACTAATACATCCACAAAATACTAATGTTGTTCACACGAAAAACAACATAGTTATATCTGTTCGTATATTAAATATAGGCAGTGAGAAAGTGTTTTTGATGTTTAGGCTTTAGACGTCTTATTGAGGAGCGTGAGTGGACTGGGGTTTGGGTACAGCTGGGCGGTTTACTGTTAATCTGAGATGACAGTTTCTAGTCTTTCTGTGAGCCTGTTCCAATTTAAATGAGACACAGATCAGAGCATGTTAAGTCTGTTTTGAGACGGCCGGCTGCCTGACATAGTGACAACAATGCTCCTTAATGACAGACTCAGTGGACATGTGAAGAGTGAGGAGTGGACAAGGCTTCTCTCTGTGAACGTGAGACATTGGAATAGAGGGGACTGTAGTGGGGGAGGAAGGGGGGTGATTGGCACTTTCCCTCTGACCTTGAGCCTGTTGTATAGGAGGATGTGGGTGTGCTTGGAGACTCCTACACAATGCCTTCTCCAGTTTCACTGAGAGCCTGCTGGACATAGGACTACATAACTGTTCTGTCATGTGTGGTAATACGGGTCGGCAGGTAGCTTAGTGGGTAAGAGCGTTGTGCCAGTAACCGGAAGGTCGCTGGTTCTAATCCCCGAGCCAACTAGGTGAAAAAATCTGTCGATGTGCCCTTGAGGAAGGCACTTAACCCTAATTGCTCCTGTAAGTCGCTCTGGATAAGAGCGTCTGCTAAATGACTATAATGTAAATGTAATACTATAGTATGAAGCTTGCCAGTTACACAAACTGATGGTGACATAATCTCACCAGTGTTTTCCACAAGTACATAGAGTAACCAGCCAAATAGAAAACGTAGCCAGACAGGCTCCCCGTGGGCCGGAAGGGTCCGTAAAAATAAATAAATACCGAAGTAGCTCTGTTTTGGTGGTCTCTGGTACATTCTAATGCCTTGATTCCATCCGAAACACACCGCTAAATTAATGAATACCCCCCAGATTGGAAAAATGAGTCGTTGTATTGTGTAGAAAGACATTACAATTAAAATGACTGAAAATGTATGAATTCAGTGTATTGTTAGTGGTTTTGGATATTGTATATGTCTAGGCCTGTATGATCAGGAGTACTGTCTCTAACAGAACATTCATAAAAAAGATGAAAGTATTATCTACAGTTTTACTACACGATATGAATTGGCACATTGATGTTTGTTCTTCAAATGATTAAAACAGAAAAATGAAGTAAACCCACATTATCTTGAAAAATAAATTAAATGTTTTGTTTTTCCAGGTTTCTGTTTTTCCCAGTTTGTTCAGGTTTTCGCTCTCAAAATCTATTTTTAAAAAATAGAAAAACAACAAAATTGGATGTTCTAAGTGCACAACAATGCTAAAGCACATAAGGAGACCACATTTGAGGTCTGGGGAAATGTAGATGTTTGGGTGTAGTTACCCTTTCATTCGAGTGTGCACCTAGCCAGAGGCTGTTGTTTAACGATGTTGTTTGTAGTGTACAACTGGATTGATGAAAATAATAATGATATCATTCTGCCAGGTAAGCATAGGCTACTTTGTAGCTAACATTTAATTTAGAAGTTTTTTTTGGGGGAAAGCCTTTTCATCTATCAGAAGACCGTTTTTCATTAGCATCATCGCTAATGGCTACACAAAGTGATAGACACACACACCGCACACACACAGACAGGGACATTGTCGTGGCCTCTTCAGAAAGTTGCAGGAATTACGAATCACTGATGTCTTATGATAAAATGGGGGAAATTAATAAATGTTCAATGCATTTCGTTGCTTTCCTACTAAGGTCAATAAAGAAATTGGTAGATGGTTGAATTTCGTTGTAATTCCTGGATTCTGTGAGGGCCCTAATTATTATTATAACAGAATGAGTCTCTCCACTACCTATTGTTCCTGCTGTGAGGATTCACCATCTTCATCGAATGTTTTCATCATTTATCTGCAGATAATTGCCAAAAAAGCCTACCAGTTGACTATGCAAATTAAGGGAGCCAAATGAATTGGCTCTCACACCGATGCGTTTCGGTAGGCTACACTGACTGACGAGACGAGAGTCACTCACTTTAGCGTCACTCTGGCAAGCTCCGACATCCTAGGAAAGGAAACCTAGGAAATCCTTTGGTTTACTTGTCCGGATGCAACACCATGGACATACACTGAGTGTACAAAACATTAAAGAACACCTGCTCTTTCCATGACATAGACTGATCAGGTGAATCCAGGTTTAAGGTATGATCCCTTATTGTGTCACTTGTTAAATCCACTTCAATCAGTGTAGATGAAGGGGGGGAAACATGTTAAAGAAGGATTTTAAAGCCTTGAGACAATTGAGACCTGGATTGTGTATATGTACCGTTCAGAGGGTGAATGGGCAAGACACAAGATTTAAAGTTGAACGGGGTATGGTAGTAGGTGCCAGGGGCACCAGTTTGTGTCAAGAACTGCAACGCTGCTGGGTTTTTCACGTTTAACAGTTTCCTGTGTGTATCAAGAATGGTCCACCACCCAAAGGACATCCAGCCAACTTGACACAACTGTGGGAAGCATTGGAGTCAACATGGGGCCAGCATCCCTGTGGAATGCTCTCGACACCTTGTAGAGTCCATGCCCCGACGAATTGAGGCTGTTCTGAGGGCAAGGGGGGGGGGGGCAACTTAATATTAGGGAGGTGTTTTTAATGTTTTGGACACTCAGTGTATAACCACGTTGTATGATTTATGAATGGCAAAGGGATATAGCAGATGGACTTTATTCAGTCGGTTAGACACCTTTTATTAACTAGTCAACACTTGCTGTTCAGTTGTCAATCAAATCACAGTAAATAGCCCAATGCACCACGACTCCACGAGGATGGCAATGTGAAACACACAAAATAAAATAAATGAATGTGCCATAAAACAATCATCAGGCTAAGTGGATTTAGACTCGTTGTTACCACTTACATTACATGGGGCGTGCAAATTCACGAGCATCACGCCCTCTCCCTCTGTGTAAAGACATTCGACTGCAACCAGAGATCTGTATATTGTAGCAACCTTAACACAACACCTAGCGACCTCATCAAGGGTTTCAGACCTCTTGGTGTAATGGTTAAGGCGTCGTCTTGACAGTCACTGGCCCCGGGTTCGAGTCCCGGTCGGGGTTATCCCACACAATATAAAGACGAGATGCTCATATCTCCGCCCTAACAACGGGAGTCGTTGTCCCAAAGGCAGGCGACAAGCTTAGGCCCAAAATAAGCCCATAGAAATGCATTGGTCTTATTTTCTGACACGTTTGGGAGAATGAAACCTCTTGCTTCGCCTCTTTCTCTCTGCTGCGTTTCCCTGTAATCGCTCACGTTGTGACTGACAGGCTCCTATCCTATCAATAGACCGCTAGAAGATGCATATCGTTCATTGTAGCGGAAGAGGGCTTGACGGATGAGCGAATTGAAACTTTTAAATCAAAAGTAGCTGAGGTTAATATGAAGTGGAAAATGTAGCTGGCTGAAACCGGCTGATTAGCCGACACCAATGGAAAACACTGTCTCACAGCATGGAGGAAATAACCAGCTTGCTGCTATTTCATCTCTGTGGATACAGATGTCACTGGTCTTAATTGACTGAAATTGTGTCTCTTTTTCACCTCTTTCTCCTCTCCTCTCTGTCATATTCCCGTTCATAAAGGTTGGCATGAAGAGTCAAACTGAAATGAATCAATCTCCACTCTACACAATTATCAAAAAATAAACGGCTGCCTCTCTCCTGCCGAAAGTGAACCCATGCAATACACCCTTTAGACTTAAGCTGCTATCATTTCACATGACAGATCATCAGTCTAGGAACTCTATAGGCTTGGAGAGGCACTTCTCACCTGTTAGTTTGTGACATTTTTTAATACTGGCCCCCCCGTGGGAATTGAACCCACAACCCTGGCGTTGCGAACACCATGCTCTATCAACTGAGCTACATCCCTGCCGGCCATTCCCTCCCCTACCCTGGACGACGCTGGGCCAATTGTGCACCGCCCCATGGGTCTCCCGGTCGCGGCCGGCTGCGACAGAGCCTGGATTCGAACCAGGATCTCTAGTGGCACAGCTAGTACTGCGATGCAGTGCCTTAGACCACTGCGCCACTCGGGAGGCTGCCTCCATGACCCATCGTCGCTGTGAAGCAGGGGCGCAACTTTTCTTTTAGAAGTGGGGGGTATTTTTTAGTATTTTATCCGAGTGGCGCAGTGGTCTAAGGCACTGCATCGCAGTACTAGCTGTGCCACTAGAGATCCTGGTTCGAATCCAGGCTCTGTCGTAGCCGGCCGCGACCGGGAGACCCATGGGGCGGCGCACAATTGGCCCAGCGTCGTCCAGGGTAGGGGAGGGCATGGCCGGCGGGGATGTAGCTCAGTTGGTAGAGCATGGTGTTTGCAACGCCAGGGTAGTGGGTTCGATTCTCACGGGGGCCAGTATGAAAAATAAAAATAAAATAATGTATGCACTCACTAACTGTAAGTCGCTCTGGATAAGAGCGTCTGCTAAATGACTAAAATGTAAATGTAAATCTGGTCGAATAAACACTCCAAACAGCCCTACCCGACCGCTCGGCGGCGTCCGCATGGTCCTAAAGCACACAGTTGCCTCGTTTTGTATCACATTCCAATGATAAAACTGGAGGGGACAAAAATGCAATTTCAGAATGTGTTGGGGGGGGGGACATGTCCATGTGAAAGTTGCACCCCTGCAACTGACTGGTGACACATCCATTGCTAACTTGCTGCCCCTATGTGGAAGACTAAGACAGTGATTGTGCAAGTAATTCTGTAGCTAGCAAGTATTCTTGGCTTCAAAACAGTCACTGTCAGATTTTCCCACAGCCAGAACTACCCAGCATTGGCTGGATTAAAACCTGACACAGCTGAAACGGACTAAACTGTAAATGTAAAGCTAACTAGCTACTAGCCAGGCGAAAGCTTATAGTTGCTCACAATCATTCTAACGTATAAAAGTTGATTCACATTCATACACTTTTTACTTAAACTAACTTTGTTGTTGCCAACAATAGTTACTTTCCTCTGTGTGGTGAGTAATGATGGTGGTGCTGCACAGAGCTTTTTCTCTCACACCACACCACTACACTTCTTGTAACAACAAAGAGTGAGAATGAAGCAGTCATTAGGGGCGGGGCAAGTGACTCACGTTCCAGCATTTTTCAAAATAAAAGTCCCTCAAAGAATCTGCAGACTAATTTTTGTAATTAAAGTTTTTTTATATTTTTTTACCATTGGGGGGGCTGGGCATTTTACCTGCTTCTAACATTGGGGGGACATGTCCTCCCCTGTCTTCCCCTGTCTTCCCCGGTTCCTACGCCCTTTGCTCTCGCCTTTTTTTCTCCCCGCAAAAAAACATAAAATAGTTGTAATTTCATTGAATAGTTTTATGCCTTTGACAAGAAAATGCCTCTAATCCTGTGGTTTGTAAGGCGAGCGAACAGACGCAAAGGGCCACTTATTATTCTGTGTGGAATATTCTATGTGGGGTGTTTGTGGTATCCATGGCAACAAAGTATGGAGCACATATCCCCCCCTGCCAATGAGCAAAATAGGAGGGGAGGGGATGAAATGGAGTGATAAAATAACACACTCATTGGGAGAGATGGGACACGCTAAAGTCTGCTTGTTGGAGTGTGTGTGGTTCAGATGTACTCCAGCTGAGCGAGGCAGAATGGAGCTGACTTGTCTTGGGCTGATAGTGTTTGCCAGAACAAGTCTTTCTTGTGTGCCCATTCTTACCAGCTGACACAAGCCCTCCCATTCAATCTAACCGCATGACAATCAATGGGTTGGAGAGGTGTGAAGACTGAGCCATGGACAACCTCAAATACTAAATGTTAAAACCAGAGTGGATTACTGTGTGTAATGGAAGTATGTGCATATGTCGTGTGTGTGTGTGTGTGTGTGTGTATGCGTGCATGTTTGTGTGCGTGTGTGTGTGTGCGTGTGTGTGTGATATTTTTGTTTTGTGAAGGGAGGTGGCAAAACTCCAGGCGTTCCATGCTTTTCTTAACTCTTGTTCTGAGCACCTGAGATTTACTATGCAATCTGAGACACGTCAAATCAGTTTCCTTGATCTTTAGATGTTGTGTGAGGATAATGTTCTATACACTGATCTTTACAGGAAACCCACTGATCGTAACAGTTTGTTGAGGGCTGATAGCTGTCAACCTGCTTCCCTTGAAAAACAGTTTGCCCTACATCCAATTCTGTCGAATCAAAATAATTTGCAAAAAACAATCAGATTTCAACAGAAACATGGCTGTGATGCAAAGAAAGTTCAGGGAAAGGGGTCATATCAGTACTGCCATTGAGAAAATCCAAAACAAATCGAGACATGATCTCTTGCAAGGACAGTCTCGCAAAAAGAAACATTCTTGCATTCTCACTACGCGCTATTCAAAGTGATCATAACAAAACATTGGCACATTCTAAGATCCCGATGACAGTATCGGTAATGTGTTTTCGGACCCTCCCTTGGTCGTATTCTCATGGAGCAGAAATCTCAGCGATCAATTGGTAAACTCTGATGTACCGCCCCAAAATACCCCCGCACAACGTCTCCTTGCGCCTCTACCGGATGGAAACTACAAGTGTAACGGCTGAGCTCAATGCAATGGCACTTACAAATGTAGATCATTCAAACACCCTCAAACCGAGAAACAGATCCCAATCAAAGGTGTTATTACGTGCTCCACTAAGGCAGTTATTTATCTTAGAACTTGTCCTTGTGGTAAAAATGATGTGGGCGAAATGAAGCGTGAACTAAAAGTACGAATCTCTGAGCATCGTAGCGCCACAGTTCCGTCGCTTTCCATGCAAGGCCTGTGTATTAAGATCAGTAAGATCAGTAATAATCTAATAAACGGTATCGAGAGCTTGGGACTCTAAGGTTCTATCCGCAAAAAGATAATTCGGAGATAATTGGCTTTAAAGTTCCTCATTGGTTTGAACGGTGTGAATGATTTTTATCTTGTATTCTTTTGAACTTAACAGCATGAATTGGGGGTAATTAGAGCACTATATAGGTAGAGAATATTGAACAGAACAAGGCTATGTCAATAACTACATTCTGACCAAAACGCAGATAGAATCTTACAGTCCCAAGCTCTTGCAAATGCCAAGATGCTTTTATCCAAAGTGATTTACAGTCATGCGTGCATACATTTTAAGTACGGGTGGTCCTGGGAATCAAACCCACTATCCTTCCATTGCAAGCGCCATGCTCTACCAACTGAGCTACAGAGGACCAGGAGGCTGTGTTATAAGCTGGGGCCAGAGGTTAGTGGTTAGTGGTCAGATGGTGTGATTGCCTTGTGTCCAGGCGGTGACCCCACCGTGCTGAGCCGAGCCTACAGGACCGTGATCTGGAAGTGCTTGCATCACCGTGGCTTCCAGAACCTTACGGCTCCGCTGCAGAGAACCAGGGGTTAAGAGGCATCAAGTGGTTAGCAAGGTGTGGAGGAGCATAATGCCTGGAAAATACCACTAATTGTGTTTCAATCAAGGTTCTCACTGAGCCAGGGCCAGGCCAAACGTTATGCAGGTGCTTGAAGAATGGCCTTAATTAAATTGCTACCACACTGCGGTTTTATTCAAGCAGTAATGGAATATAATCAAGTAATGGTTTTTGGGTAAATAAATAAAAACATGGTAGAGTCCCTTGATGGGCAGATGATGATGCAAGCAGTTTGGAGTGGAACACATGTGTCCGGGGGCAGTAGTTGTAAACAAAGATACTGTACAAATAAAGTTACGGTAGGTTTGATTGAATCTGGCACTAAGTATGATCTATCTGTTGAGTTTCAGAAACAGGAGTAACTAGATAAGTGACTTATTTCCTCATTTGCGCTCTCTCATTCATTTAGTTTTTTTCACTAATAGCACCAGTACAGATGCCCTATCTTAATCTGACCCTACTTTTCACAGCAGGGAAATAATCCTGCAGCAACAAGGGAACGTGAATTATTACGTGGATTATAATTAATGGACATTTTTGTAGGGGTTGATACATTTGAAATGTGAAAGCGTAAATTACAAACTTTAGAACCTCTTTAAACCTTGAATACACTACAATTTGCATTTCCTGCTGGGCAGGTAAATTCTCTGCAACAGAGTGATCAAATTAAGATAGCAGATCTGTAGCACAGGATGACTGTACTTCTCCTTCCCCTCTCCCCCCCCCCCTCCCCCCCCCCCCCTCCCCCCTAGCCCACCTCCAACACACACTGCATGGGTGCAGCTCTGGACTGGAGTCTGTTCAAACACACAATTGTGCGCAGTAAATAAATTACCATCAGCTCTCCGCTTCCTTTCTGGCCAGCCGGCAGCCTTCAGACCAGCTGCCTGAGATAGTAGGGCCGGGTGGGGGGAAACAGGGGGGCAAAGGGGCGAGACCTCCAAGGCAGGTTGAGAGAGACGGCACGCTGTCACTACACACCGTCACTAGTCATCACTACACACCGTCACTAGTCATCACTACATACCGTCACTAGTCATCACTACACACCGTCACTAGTCATCACTACACACCGTCACTAGTCATCACTACACACCGTCACTAGTCATCACTACACACCGTCACTAGTCATCACTACACACCGTCACTAGTCAAATCAAATTTTATTGGTCACATGCGCCGAATACAACAGGTGCAGACATTACAGTGAAATGCTTACTTACAGCCCTTAACCAACAGTGCATTTATTTTAAACAAAAAAGTAAGAATAAAACAACAACAAAAAAGTGTTGAGAAAAAAAGAGCAGAAGTAAAAATAAAGTGACAGTAGGGAGGCTATATATACAATAGAATAAAGTGACAGTAGGAAGGCTATATATACAGGGGGGTACCGTTGCATAGTCAATGTGCGGGGGCACCGGCTAGTTGAGGTAGTTGAGGTAATATGTACATGTGGGTAGAGTTAAAGTGACTATGCATAAATACTTAACAGAGTAGCAGCAGCGTAAAAAGTATGGGGTGGGGGGCAGTGCAAATAGTCCGGGTAGCCATGATTAGCTGTTCAGGAGTCTTATGGCTTGGGGGTAGAAGCTGTTGAGAAGTCTTTGGACCTAGACTTGGCACTCCGGTACCGCTTGCCGTGCGGTAGCAGAGAGAACAGTCTATGACTAGGGTGACTGGAGTCTTTGACAATTTTGAGGGCCTTCCTCTGACACCGCCTGGTATAGAGGTCCTGGATGGCAGGGAGCTTTGCCCCTGTGATGTACTGGGCCGTACGCACTACCCTCTGTAGTGCCTTGCGGTCAGAGGCCAAGCAGTTGCCATACCAGGCGGTGATGCAACCAGTCAGGATGCTCTCGATGGTGCAGCTGTAGAATTTTTTGAGGATCTGAGGACCCATGCCAAATCTTTTTAGTCTCCTGAGGGGGAATAGGCTTTGTCGTGCCCTCTTCACGACTGTCTTGGTGTGTTTGGACCATGATAGTTCGTTGGTGATGTGGACACCAAGGAACTTGAAGCTCTCAACCTGTTCCACTACAGCCCCGTCGATGAGAATGGGGGGCGTGCTCAGTCCTCTTTTTTTTCCTGTAGTCCACAATCATCTCCTTTGTCTTGGTCACGTTGAGGGAGAGGTTGTTGTCCTGGCACCACACGGCCAGATCTCTGACCTCCTCCCTATAGGCTGTCTCATCGTTGTCGGTGATCAGGCCTACCACTGTTGTGTCGTCGGCAAACTTAATGATGGTGTTGGAGTCGTGCCTGGCCATGCAGTCATGGGTGAACAGAGAGTACAGGAGGGGACTGAGCACGCACCCTGAGGGGCCCCCGTGTTGAGGATCAGTGTGGCAGATGTGTTGTTACCTACCCTTACCACCTGGGGGCGGCCCGTCAGGAAGTCCAGGATCCAGTTGCAGAGGGAGGTGTTTAGTCCCAGGATCCTTAGCTTAGTGATGAGCTTTGAGGGCACTATGGTGTTGAATGCTGAGCTGTAGTCAATGAATAGCATTCTCACGTAGGTGTTCCTCTTGTCCAGGTGGGAAAGGGCAGTGTGGAGTGCGATAGAGATTGCATCATCTGTGGATCTGTTGGGGCGGTATGCAAATTGGAGTGGGTCTAGGGTTTCTGGGATTATGCTGTTGATGTGAGCCATGACCAGTCTTTCAAAGCACTTCATGGCTACAGACGTCAGTGCCACGGGTCGGTAGTCATTTAGGCAGGTTATCTTAGAGTTCTTGGGCACGGGGACTATGGTGGTCTGCTTGAAACATGTTGGTATTACAGACTCAGTCAGGGACATGTTGAAAATGTCAGTGAAGACACTTGCCAGTTGGTCAGCACATGCTCGGAGTACACGTCCTGGTAATCCGTCTGGCCCTGCGGCCTTGTGAATGTTGACCTGCTTAAAAGTCTTACTCACATCGGCTACGGAGAGCGTGATCACATAGTCGTCCGGAACAGCTGGTGCTCTCATGCATGCTTCAGTGTTGCTTGCCTCGGCGAGCATAGAAGTGGTTTAGCTCGGTCTGGTAGGCTTGTGTCACTGGGCAGCTCGCGGCTGTGCTTCCCTTTGTAGTCTGTAATAGTTTTCAAGCCCTGCCACATCCGACGAGCGTCAGAGCCAGTGTAGTATGATTCAATCTTAGACCTGTATTGACTCTTTGCCTGTTTGATGGTTCGTCGGAGGTCATAGCGGGATTTCTTATAAGCGTCCGGGTTAGAGTCCCGTTCCTTGAAAGCGGCAGCTCTACCCTTTAGCTCAGTGCGGATGTTTCCTGTAATCCATGGCTTCTGGTTGGGTGTATGTACGATACGGTCACTGTGGGGACGACATCATCGATGCACTTATTGATGAAGCCAGTGACTGATGTGGTGTACTCCTCAATGCTGTCTGAAGAATCCCGGAACATGTTCCAGTCTGTGCTAGCAAAACAGTCCTGTAGCTTAGCATCTGCGTCATCTGACCACTTTTTTATTAGCCGAATCACTGGTGCTTCCTGCTTCAGTTTTTGCTTATAAGCAGGAATCAGGAGGATAGAGTTATGGTCAGATTTGCCAAATGGAGGGCGAGGGAGAGCTTTGTATGCGGTCACACGGTCACTAGTCATCACTACACACCGTCACTAGTCATCACTACACACCGTCACTAGTCATCACTACACACCGTCACTAGTCATCACTACACACCGTCACTAGTCATCACTACACACCGTCACTAGTCATCACTACACACCGTCACTAGTCATCACTACACACCGTCACTAGACATCACTACACACCGTCACTAGTCATCACTACACACCGTCACTAGTCATCACTACACACGGTCACTAGTCATCACTACACACCGTCACTAGTCATCACTATACACCGTCACTAGTCATCACTACACACCGTCACTAGTCATCACTACACACCGTCACTAGTCATCACTACACACCGTCACTAGTCATCACTACACACCGTCACTAGTCATCACTACACACCGTCACTAGACATCACTACACACCGTCACTAGTCATCACTACACACCGTCACTAGTCATCACTACACACCGTCACTAGTCATCACTACATACCGTCACTAGTCATCACTACACACCGTCACTAGACATCACTACACACCGTCACTCGTCATCACTACACACCGTCACTAGTCATCACTACACACCGTCACTAGTCATCACTACACACTGTCATTAGTCATCACTACACACCGTCACTAGTCATAACTACACACCGTCACTAGTCATCACTACACACAGTCACTAGTCATCACTACACACAGTCACTAGTCATAACTACACACCGTCACTAGTCATAACTACACACCGTCACTAGTCATCACTACACACCGTCACTAGTCATCACTACACACCGTCACTAGTCATCACTACACACCGTCACTAGTCATCACTACACACCGTCACTAGTCATCACTACACACCGTCACTAGTCATCACTACACACCGTCACTAGTCATCACTACACACCGTCACTAGTCATCACTACACACCGTCACTAGTCATCACTACACACCGTCACTAGTCATCACTACACACCGTCACTAGTCATAACTACACACCGTCACTAGTCATCACTACACACCGTCACTAGTCATCACTACACACCGTCACTAGTCATAACTACACACCGTCACTAGTCATCACTACACACCGTCACTAGTCATCACTACACACCGTCACTAGTCATCACTACACACCGTCACTAGTCATCACTACACACCGTCACTAGTCATCATTACACACCGTCACTAGTCATAACTACATACCGTCACTAGTCATCACTACACACCGTCACTAGTCATCACTACACACCGTCACTAGTCATCACTACATACCGTCACTAGTCATCACTACACACCGTCACTAGACATCACTACATACCGTCACTAGTCATCACTACACACCGTCACTAGTCATCACTACACACCGTCACTAGTCATCACTACACACCGTCACTAGTCATCACTACACACCGTCACTAGTCATCACTACACACCGTCACTAGTCATCACTACACACCGTCACTAGTCATCACTACATACCGTCACTAGTCATCACTACACACCGTCACTAGTCATCACTACACACCGTCACTAGTCATCACTACACACCGTCACTAGTCATCACTACACACCGTCACTAGACATCACTACACACAGTCACTAGTCATCACTACACACCGTCACTAGTCATCACTACACACCGTCACTAGACATCACTACATACCGTCACTAGTCATCACTACCTACCGTCACTAGTCATCACTACACACCGTCACTAGTCATCACTACACACCGTCACTAGTCATCACTACACACCGTCACTAGACATCACTACACACAGTCACTAGTCATCACTACACACCGTCACTAGTCATCACTACACACCGTCACTAGTCATAACTACAACTACACACCGTCACTAGTCATCACTACACACCGTCACTAGTCATCACTACACACCGTCACTAGTCATCACTACACACCGTCACTAGTCATCACTACACACCGTCACTAGTCATAACTACACACCGTCACTAGTCATCACTACACACCGTCACTAGTCATCACTACACACCGTCACTAGTCATAACTACACACCGTCACTAGTCATCACTACACACCGTCACTAGTCATCACTACACACCGTCACTAGTCATCACTACATACCGTCAACAGTCATCACTACACACCGTCACTAGACATCACTACACACCGTCACTAGTCATCACTACACACCGTCACTAGTCATAACTACACACCGTCACTAGTCATCACTACACACCGTCACTAGTCATAACTACACACCGTCACTAGTCATAACTACACACCGTCACTAGTCATCACTACACACCGTCACTAGTCATCACTACACACCGTCACTAGTCATCACTACACACTGACACTAGTCATCACTACACACCGTCACTAGTCATAACTACATACCGTCACTAGTCATCACTACACACCGTCACTAGTCATCACTACACACCGTCACTAGTCATCACTACACACCGTCACTAGTCATAACTACACACCGTCACTAGTCATCACTACACACCGTCACTAGTCATCACTACACACCGTCACTAGTCATCACTACACACCGTCACTAGTCATCACTACATACCGTCACTAGTCATCACTACACACCGTCACTAGTCATCACTACACACCGTCACTAGTCATCACTACACACCGTCACTAGTCATCACTACACACCGTCACTAGACATCACTACACACAGTCACTAGTCATCACTACACACCGTCACTAGTCATCACTACACACCGTCACTAGACATCACTACATACCGTCACTAGTCATCACTACCTACCGTCACTAGTCATCACTACGCACCGTCACTAGTCATCACTACACACCGTCACTAGTCATCACTACACACCGTCACTAGTCATCACTACACACCGTCACTAGTCATCACTACACACCGTCACTAGTCATCACTACACACCGTCACTAGTCATCACTACACACCGTCACTAGTAATCACTACACACCGTCACTAGTCATAACTACACACCGTCACTAGTCATAACTACACACCGTCACTAGTCATCACTACACACCGTCACTAGTCATCACTACACACCGTCACTAGTCATCACTACACACTGACACTAGTCATCACTACACACCGTCACTAGTCATAACTACATACCGTCACTAGTCATCACTACACACCGTCACTAGTCATCACTACACACCGTCACTAGTCATAACTATACACCGTCACTAGTCATCACTACACACTGACACTAGTCATCACTACACACCGTCACTAGTCATAACTACATACCGTCACTAGTCATCACTACACACCGTCACTAGTCATCACTACACACCGTCACTAGTCATCACTACATACCGTCACCAATCATCACTACACACCGTCACTAGACATCACTACACACCGTCACTAGTCATCACTACACACCGTCACTAGTCATAACTACACACCGTCACTAGTCATCACTACACACCGTCACTAGTCATCACTACACACCGTCACTAGTCATCACTACATACCGTCACCAGTCATCACTACACACCGTCACTAGTCATCACTACACACCGTCACTAGTCATCACTACACACCGTCACTAGTCATCACTACACACCGTCACCAGTCAATACATCCTACTGTGGGACCTCTATCTGCTCTCTCCATGGTTGACTTATAGAGAGAGGCTCCACCCCTGCTCTCCAGGGTTGACTTATCGAGAGAGGCTCCACCCCTGCTCTCCAGGGTTGACTTATAGAGAGAGGCTCCACCCCTGCTCTCCAGGGTTGACTCATAGAGAGAGGCTCCACCCCTGCTCTCCAGGGTTGACTTATAGAGAGAGGCTCCACCCCTGCTCTCCAGGGTTGACTCATAGAGAGAGGCTCCACCCCTGCTCTCCAGGGTTGACTTATAGAGAGAGGCTCCACCTCTGCTCTCCAGGGTTGACTTATAGAGAGAGACTCCACCTCTGAAAACAATAATGAATCATTATTACATACCCGAGACGTCACAACGTAGTGTCATGGTCCCCTGGAGGTTTTGTATAGTTCCCGGGTTTGTCCCGGGGACGTCCCAAGGATGTTTTTAGGACTTTCTTGGGACGTAGTGTCATGGTCCCCTGGAGGTTTTTGTCTAGTTCCCGGTTTGTCCCTGGGACGTCACCTGATGGTCGCAAAGAAACGTTCTCCCCCCTAAAAAAAAAATCTGCCCAGTGCACCCTAGTTTCATTACACATCACGCCTTGTTACTTTTGCCAAGCCCATCAAGGCCCTGATTGGTGAACCACTGAACCAATCACAGCTCTTTGTCTTTTGGCAATGCTAGGGACACCCACACAGTGCTTTTAAAATACAGTGTTTTCAACTTACATATTTGACACACAATACTTACATTGTGTATGTTTATTCATACAGTATTTATTATTGAACATGTCCGCACATGGGATTTGAACTCACAACCTCTTGGTTCATGGCATTCTGATCTTCCTGCTACGTCACCATGTCTGTTTCAATGACTGATTTCAAAGTAAATCTCAGCTCTGTTAAAAATACACAGAAGAAAATGTATTATATTTATCATAGTGATTCAGGAGTAACATTACAACAGAATAAGATGCCCCACAAACATTAGATAACTATACCGAAATACCTCCAGGGGACCATGACACCATGTCCAAAGAACGTCCTAAAAACGTCCCCGTGACAAACCAGGAACTAGACAAAACCTCCAGGGGACCATGACACAACGTCCAAAGAAGATTCAGGGGACCTTCAGGGGCATGGCCGTGGGAAGATGTTTTGGGGTGGGGGTATATATTATTTGTTTATACATTTTCATTTATCACCCTCAGCACCCCTTCTTCCAGCAGCTATGTTCAGGGGACGTTTTTTAAAACGTCCCCGGGACAAACTGGGATCTATATAAAGGTCCCCCAGAGAACGTTCCCTTGGGACCATCATGCAACGTCCTAAGGACTAGTAAAAGGAAAGTCCTAAAAAGGTTCTGACATGGTGCCCAGTGGCGTCCTGGGAACATACAGGGAACTAGACAAAGGTCCCCCAGAGAACGTTCCCTTGGGACCATCACGCAACGTTTTTAGAACGTTTTCCGAACGTCAGTGGGATAACGTCGGACCGAAACCTTTAAGGCACCTAATGGGAACGTCACATAATGTCCTCAGGATGTCCCCTGTTTACTGGGATGGTAGTATGGGACTATTCACCACATACTGCTGTGGGACCTCTATCTGCTCTCTCCAGGGTTGAGTAAAGGCTCCAATGGTTGTGTGGAATCGATATACACGTCATTCCCCTTTGTAGGCAGCAGGAGGTTCTATGCCTGTGGAAACCATCCACTCTACTCAAGGGGTGTTCTTTGGTTCTGTGGTATCTAGCTGGTTCCCCACAGACTACAGATAGAATGGTGGTCCCGCTCTTAAATCCCTGCATTCCGTTCTCTTGTTATCTTAGAACACTTTACTTTGATTAAGTAACCCCCCAGCGTTGGAAAGAGAGCTGAAGGAGGCAGCTGAGTACTACACAAAGAGAGCTGAAGGAGGCAGCTGAGTACTATACAAAGAGACCTGAAGGAGGCAGCTGAGTACTATACAAAGAGAGCTGAAGGAGGCAGCTGAGTACTATACAAAGAGAGCTGAAGGAGGCAGCTGAGTACTATACAAAGAGACCTGAAGGAGGCAGCTGAGTACTATACAAAGAGAGCTGAAGGAGGCAGCTGAGTACTATACAAAGAGAGCTGAAGGAGGCAGCTGAGTACTATACAAAGAGAGCTGAAGGAGGCAGCTGAGTACTATACAAAGAGACCTGAAGGAGGCAGCTGAGTACTATACAAAGAGAGCTGAAGGAGGCAGCTGAGTACTATACAAAGAGAGCTGAAGGAGGCAGCTGAGTACTATACAAAGAGAGCTGAAGGAGGCAGCTGAGTACTATACAAAGAGAGCTGAAGGAGGCAGCTGAGTACTATACAAAGACAGAAGAGAGGAAAGGGTGGTGTCACAACAGAGACTTCATCACCAAGGCACCTACTTTGGAGTACGTTGTTTGTTTGTATATGTGTTGTAGTTCATACCATGTTAGCAACAAATGCCTCGTTTTCCCATCTGGCCGTGGATTTAGAGTGTTTGTGCCGCACTCTTAGCAGGGGTGTGATGTCCAGGGCCATGTTTTACCTCAGTGCATCTGCTCCTCTCTGGGCTGATTGGACCAGGAGCTCCAGCAGAGAGACGCTTCCTGCTCCTCTCTGGGCTGATTGGACCAGGAGCTCCAGCAGAGAGACACTTCCTGCTCCTCTCTGGGCTGAATGGACCAGCAGCTCCAGCAGAAGGACACTTCCTGCTCCTCTCTGGGCTGATTGAACCGGGAGCTCCAGCAGAGAGACACTTCCTGCACCTCTCTGGGCTGATTGGACCAGCAGCTCCAGCAGAGAGACACTTCCTGCTCCTCTCTGGGCTGATTGGACCAGGAGCTCTAGCAGAGAGACACCTCCTGCTCCTCTCTGGGCTGATTGGACCAGGAGCTCCAGCAGAGAGACACTTCCTGCTCCTCTCTGGGCTGATTGGACCAGGAGCTCCAGCAGAGAGACACTTCCTGCTGCTCTCTGGGCTGATTGGACCAGGAGCTCCAGCAGAGAGACACTTCCTGTTCCTCTCTGTGCTGATTGGACCAGCAGCTCCAGCAGAGAGCCACTTCCTGCTCCTCTCTGGGCTGAATGGACCAGCAGCTCCAGCAGAAGGACACTTCCTGCTCCTCTCTGGGCTGATTGGACCAGGAGCTCTAGCAGAGAGACACTTCCTGCTCCTCTCTGGGCTGATTGGCCAGGAGCTCCAGCAGAGAGACACTTCCTGCTGCTCTCTGGGCTGATTGGACCAGGAGCTCCACCAGAGAGACACTTCCTGTTCCATTGTCTGATGCTTTTTCTTCTTTCTTTCCCATGAAAAGTGAACCTACACACAAAAACATAACAGAGATGGGTTGATGATGGAGAGTGACGTGCTGTGCAGCACGTATTTGTTGCACAGGGCTAACTCTGAAAACAAGATGTAGGCTACCTTGTACTTTCCCTGTCTTTTGGATGAGTGAGTCATCTGTGGGCTGAAGCCTGAGCTGTTTTCATCTGGGCATTAATGAGGAAATGATGTACTAGTTGGTTGTCTGATATCACAGAGAGAGACACATTGACACACACACACACACACACACACACACACACACACACACACACACACACACACACACACACACACACACACACACACACACACACACACACACACACACACACACAGTGAGACAGATGTACTCTAGTCAGGCCCACTGCTGCTGCTTCCTCAGAAGGTTCTTTGTTTCTCTCTTGGTCTGGGCTGAGTGGTCATTATCGCAGGATGTTGGTTGCTTTTTCCCTGGGTGTGTGTAAGTGAAGTGTGTGAGCGTGTGCACGTGTGTGTATGTGCGTGTGTGTGTGTGTGTGTGTGTGTGTGAGAGAGTACGTGCACACAACGACACACATGCTGTATATGCAGCTCTATGTGCGCAAATGTGATTTTATAAATAATATACAATATTATATTATGCATTCATCATATGGGTTGTGCATCTGTGATGATGTAAATTTGTAAACATGTAAATATGTAAATATGTGTGCGGTGATTAAACACGTTTGTGTGTGATTTATTGTGTGTGTTTGTGCATGTAGCCTAGCCTATGTGCTTTTCTCTACACGCACACGTGTTTATGTGTGTGTGTATTTGCATGTGATTTCCCATCCGAGTGTATCATCATTCATGTTGTTTTTTAGTCTTGTCAGAGTTGATTGTCAGGAAATGTAAAGCTGTCAGCTTTCTGCCGTCGTTCCTCCAGCACTCCCCATTACTAGTGGATCACAGATGGAATTCATTTTCTCGCCTGCAGATGCATTTAGGCATTGATTAGTTTTTTTATTCCATACCCAGGCAGGGAAAGGACAGAGAAAAACTGCCTTAACAAATTACCAAATTGATGTGTAGAATATTCTAAATGATATAGCCTGTTGTTTAATAGTTTTTTTACTTCACTAATACAATAATTGTACAATACAGGCTCTGTAAGGTGCATAGCAGGGCTGTGAGTTCATGACCGCGCTCTGCTCTGGCGCTGTCTATTGCGAAGTGCAGATCTGAGAGTGCAGAGAGAGTGCAGAGAGAGGCTGGTGAAGAGGTGGTGAGTCTGTGTGTGTGTGTGTGTGTGCGTGCGTGTGTGTGTGTGTTTGTGTGTTTGTGTGCGTGCGTGTGCGTGCGTGTGCGTGCGTGTGTGTGCGTGCGTGCGTGCATGTGTGTGTGTGTGTGTGCGTGCGCGTGCGTGTGTGTGCGTGCGCGTGCGTGTGTGCGTGTGTGTGGTTAAAGACATAACGGCAGGAGCAGCTCTGTCTCTTTATCTTCACTGTTTGTTCAGAAAACTTTGAGGGAACTCTTTTAACGCCCCCAGGGGGTAAAGGTCAGAGACAAAGACACAACTTTCCTGCCTCCTTGCAGCAGAAAGCTCTTTACATGGTCCATACAGGATAAGGGGTTCCTGGAAACCCCTTTCCTCTCAGTAGACATGTGAAACGTGTGTGTACAAACACACTTACGCACATACGCACACACACAAACTGCACACTCCTCACCTGCCACTTCCACTTAAAAGGTGAAAGTTCAGGACTGTTATCTATGTTGCTGCATGAGAGGGGAGGTGTGTTGACACAGTAAACACAATGTCATCACTCAATACAGCTAAGGGCCATAGACTCATTCAGTGCAACTTTCCATCGTACATATTACTAGCTACATATTTTACACATAAAATGGAACAATATTCCTGGGCTCAATAGCTTGTCAATATTTGTTTTTCAGTCAGTGCATCTGTGGTGGAGTTGGATGCTTCCCAGCTGTTCAATCTGTACAGTAAGCTTGGGTCTATTCTGTAAACAATCTGCTCTCTAAAATAATCATTATTTTTTATGCAAGTCAGTTAAGAACAAATTCTTATTTACAATGACGGCCTACACCGGCCAAACCCGGACGACGCTGGGCCAATTGTGCGCCGCCCTATGGGACTCCCAATCACGGCCCGGTTGTGATACAGCCTGGAATCGAACCAGGGGGTCTGTAGTGACGCCTCAAGCACTGAGATGCAGTGCCTTAGACACCTGCGTCACTCGGGAGCCGTGGATCTCTCTCTATCTTGGCTGCAATCCCTGTGTGTGATATGGGGAAGTGATTCAAGGTGTAGATATACAGTATGTCATTCTAAACTCCTGGATTGATTCCTGAATGTTTAAAACCAGTTGAAATGGGCCAGTCGTAGATGAGTGAGGGGGAGCAGTGAACATTCATTTAACTGTCTCTTCCTCTTAAGATATCCATAAAGAACCTTAACACTAGAGAACAGAAATGCCTGCCCCTTGCTAAACGTGTTCTCTTCCTGAATGACAATAACCCTCATCATCCATATTCCCTTCATTCTCCTTCCCACACCTCTCTGTTTGTTGTTTAAATGGCAAAGAGAAAATTGGCCACTTTGGTCGCTCCAAAACTCCTGCAGCTGCCGGTAATCGCCTTGTGTGTGTCAGCGGTAATGTGCAGTTACCACGGTAGGGGTGTACAGAGCGGGGGCGGGGAGAGCGGGTCACGAGGAGCAGCGCAGAAAGCACCATTAAGAGAAAATGATAGCCCTGTCCCTGAAACTCCATTACACACCAAACACTTAAAAGAGTGGACTGGCTTCATTACAGGCCACCATGAATTATTCAACACCTTCTCTTTCCTCTCGCTTTCCAGGCCTTCTGTTTAAACTGGAGAACAGCCAGGAGTGAGGGAAGGAGGGAGAGAGGAGGAAAGGCCCCAGGGCCAAGACTGTATGCCCGGGGTCTGACAGACATGAAGGAAAAGAAGGAGAGTGTCTGGCTAGAGAGCGAGAGAGAAAGAGAGACACAGAGAGAGAGACACAGAGAGAGAGACACAGAGAGAGACACAGAGAGAGAGAGAGAGAGAGAGAGAGAGAGAGAGAGAGAGAGAGAGAGAGAGAGAGAGAGAGAGAGAGAGAGAGAGAGAGAAATCAGTTATAGAACCCATTGCCCTTTATGGTTGTGAGGCCTGGGGTCCGCTCACTAACCAAGAATTCACAAAATGGTACAAACACAAAATTGAGACTCTGCATGCAGAATTCTGCAAAAATATCCTCTGTGTACAACATAAAACACCAAATAATATACTCACTAATTATCAAAATCCAGAAAAGAGCCGTTAAATTCTACAACCACCTAAAAGGAAGCGATTCCCAAACCTTCCATAACAAAGCCACCACCTACAGAGAGATTAACCTGGAGAAGAGAGAGAGAGAGAGAGAGAGAGAGAGAGAGAGAGAGAGAGAGAGAGAGAGAGAGAGAGAGAGAGAGAGAGAGAGAGAGAGAGAGAGAGAGAGAGAGAGAGAGAGAGAGAGAGAGAGAGAGAGAGAGAGAGAGAGAGAGAGAGAGAGACTGTGACCATGGTGAGAGTGTTTACTGCCCAGGGCCTGTGGAGTGGTTTGGGCTGCTGTGGCCTGGCGCGTTCCGGAGGCTAGCCAAGGGGAGAGCGGGGCTGCAGTGTGGTGTGGGCCCGGGGTGAGGAGGGGGCTGTTGGGGAGCTTGTCACAGCATGCTGTTAGGAGTCCAGGGGCAGAGAGCCAGCCAGGCTCAGGGCACAGCATGACACAGCGTCCCGATCGGTGTTGTGACTGCTTCAATTACCCATCACCCCCTGCCACTGAGCGCTCAGAGAGAGGGATCATGACAGGGCCTGATGGTGGTCGTCAGTGGTTCACGACAGGGCCTGATGGCGGTCGTCAGTGGTTCACAACAGGGCCTGATGGCGGTCTTCAGTGGTTCACGACAGGGCCTGATGGCGGTCGTCAGTGGTTCACGACAGGGCCTGATGACTGTCGTCAGTGGTTCACGACAGGGCCTGATGGCGGTCGTCAGTGGTTCACGACAGGGCCTGATGACTGTCGTCAGTGGTTCACGACAGCGCCTGATGGCGGTCGTCTGTGGTTCACGACAGGGCCTGATGGCGGTCTTCAGTGGTTCACGACAGGGCCTGATGGCAGTCATCAGTGGTTCACGACGGGTCCTGATGGCTGTCGTCAGTGGTTCACGACAGGGCCTGATGTTGGTCTTCAGTGGTTCACGCCAGGGCCTGATGTTGGTCTTCAGTGGTTCACGACAGGGCCTGATGGCAGTCATCAGTGGTTCACGACGGGTCCTGATGGCTGTCGTCAGTGGTTCACGCCAGGGCCTGATGTTGGTCTTCAGTGGTTCACGACAGGGCCTGATGGCGGTCGTCAGTGGTTCACGACAGGGCCTGATGTTGGTCTTCAGTGGTTCACGCCAGGGCCTGATGTTGGTCTTAAGTGGTTCACATCAGGGCCTGATGGCGGTCATCAGTGGTTTTAACGACAGGGCCTGATGGCTGTCATCAGTGGTTCACGACAGGGCCTGATGTCGGTCGTCAGTGGTTCACGACAGGGCCTGATGTCGGTCGTAGCCATTATCTCTCTACAGACAGAATGGATGGAAGAACAGCAGAGCGCTGTGTTGTTAGAGGAACGGCTACCACATATCATGCCTTTATTAATGTAGGGTAGATACTAATGCATGCCTTCCTTATCCTGCTTTAAGAGATATCCTTTCATGAGAATGGGTGGAGGAGGACTGAGATTAAGAGATGGTAGCATTAGTCAGCTAGACTAGGTTTATTTGGTTTCTACGGATACCACCCATACATCTCACCCCTTCCTTACCCACTTACTACATGTTTACATTTTAGTCATTTAAAAGACGCTGTTATCCAGAGAGACTTACAGTAATGAGTGCATACGTTTCATACTTCTTAAAAATCTCCAAACCATCCTATATCATAATCACATTTGCAAACAGATGCCTTTCTCTCCCCCCCCTATCACCATAGATACCCCCACCCTCTATCACCATGGATACCTCCACCCTCTATCACCATGGATACCCCCACACTCTATCACCATGGATACCCCCACACTCTATCACCATGGATACCTCCACCCTCTATCACCATGAATACCTCCACCCTCTATCATCCCCACCCTCTATCACCATGGATACCCCCACACTCTATCACCATGGATACCCCCACCCTCTATCACCATGGATACCTCCACACTCTATCACCATGGATACCCCCACACTCTATCACCATGGATACCCCCAAACTCTATCACAATGGATACCTCCACCCTCTATCATCCCCACCCTCTATCACCATGGATACCCCCACCCTCTATCACCATGGATACCCCCACACTCTATCACCATGGATACCCCCAAACTCTATCACAATGGATACCTCCACCCTCTATCATTCCCACCCTCTATCACCATGGATACTCCCACACTCTATCACCATGGATTCCCCCACACTATATCACCATGGATACCCCCACATCCTTTCACATCACCCCCACCCTCCATCACCATGGATAACCCACCCACTATCACCATGGATACCCCACCTCCTATCACCATGGATACCCCTACTCTCTATCACATCACCCCCACCCTCTATCACTATGGTTACCCCAATCATCTATCACCATGGATACCTCCACCCTCTATCACATCACCCTCAACCTCTATCACCATGGATACCCCCACACCCTATCACCATGGATACCCCCACCCTCTATCACCATCACCCCCACGCTCTATCACCATGGAAACCCCCACCCTCTATCACCATGGATACCCCCACCCTCTTTCACCATCACCCCACACTCTATCACCATGGATACCCCCACCCTCTATCACCATCACCCCAACCCTCTATCACCATGGATACCACAACCCTCTATCACCATCACCCCCACCCTCTATCACCATGGATACCCCCACCTTCTATCACCATGGATACCCCCACCTTCTATCACCATGGGTACCCCCACCCTCTATCACCAGAAAGAGAGAGAGAAAGAGAGAGAGTGAGAGAGAGAGCGAGAGAGAAAGAGAGAGAGAGAGAAAGAGAGAGAGCGAGAGAGAGAGAGAGAGACAGAGAGAGTGTGTGTGTGAGAGAGAGAGAGAGAGAGAGAGAGAGACAGAGACAGAGAGAGTGTGAGAGAGAGAGAGAG
>NC_059221.1:39846251-39868751 GCF_020615455.1 Coregonus clupeaformis
GGAGAGAGGGGAGAGGATGGAGGGGAGAGGGGAGAGGATAGGGGAGAGGGGAGAGGAAGGAGGGCGGAGAGGAGAGAGTAGAGGGGAGAGGGGGGGCCTAAAATTAATAGGTTAATGAATGTGTAGTGCTCAGGAAGAATACAGCGGGAGTGTCTGGCTCCCTCAGATAAAAACTTCTGGTGGCATTAGTGAGGCCAGCACTCTTTTTAAGTGAGAGCCTTTCTTTGTGAGCCATGCAGAGAAAGCAAATGTAATAAGCATTGAATCAATTACATGTGCTTTCCCATTTTTCCGCCATAGCAACGATGGCGAGGGGTCATTGAGACAAGGCTACGTACGGAGGACATTATTATCTACCAGACCATCTGTTACGGAGAGGGAGGGAGGAGCTGGTCCCAGACAGACACACCGAGTGGATACACAAGGTCTGGAATGAGCTTAAAGTGTCTGCTCAATTAATATAAAGAATACGTAAAACTAAACTGTAGAGAAATATAAACCGTAAGGTCAGACAGCAAAATAAGAGAGAATATAATTTATTCAATGTGCATCAATTGGATTCTTCTTATTCATCTTCAACAGTTCTGCATGAAAGCATTGGAATGACTTATATGGCAGGCAGTGTTGGACCGTTGTTGAAGCTGTGCAAATGTATCAGATCATTGATATTACTGAAGCATTATAAAAAACATACTGCATGTCTTGATCTGAAATACAGACCTGGTTGTTGATGGATGTTGTGAAGTGCAGGCTAAAGACTTTCATCCCAAAGGGTTGCACAATGACAGTGACACATCACCTGAGGGGTACACTACAAAGCAGATCCAATGAGTCACCAAGCAAACCTTGATAAACAACCAGAAATAACTCTTTATTTTCTGGTTCATTAAGAAACTGTTGACGGTAAAAGTGGTGGTGGTGATGGAGGTGGTGGTGGTGGTAGTGGAGATGGTGCTGGTGGCAGAGGTGGTGGAGGTGGTGGTGGTTTTGGTGGTGGTTGTGCTGGAGGTGGAGCTGGTGGTGGTGGTGGAAGTGGTGGTGGAGGTGGTAGTGGTGGTGGTGGAGGTGGTGGAGGTGGTGGAGGTGGTGGTAGTGTTGGTGGTGGTGGAGGTGGTGGAGGTGGTGGAGGTGGTGGTAGTGTTGGTGGTGGTGGAGGTGGTGGTGGTGGTGGTGGTGGTGGTGGTGGTGGTGGTGGTGGTGGTGGTGGAGGTTGTGATGGTGGTGGTGGTGGTGGTGTCGTAGTTGTTGTTTTTGTGGTAGTTGTTGTTGTTGTGATAGTTGTTGTTGTTGTGGTAGTTGTTGTTGTTGTGGTAGTTGTTGTTGTTGTGGTTGTTGTTGTTGTTGTGGTAGTTGTTGTTGTTGTTGTTGTGGTAGTGGGTTATTTAGACAACTAAAACCAAGTGGTTGTGACCATGTTGTTACATACCTGAGAGCTGAGTATACTGTATGTGAGTTAGGTTATATATACAGGATATACAGGATCATACTCAAAAGGACTTTGAAAGTAAAGTTAAAGATTTTAAATGTTCACGTTTTTGAAAACTAAAGTTTCCATAAAAGAATGCAGAGTATTTGAGTCCCAGTAGTCGACTGTCCAGACCAGGCGTGCGTACCAAATGTCCTTTGTGTTGGAGTTCTAAAGCCATTGAGCATTGCTGTTGAAAGCTGAGAATGACCGGCTGGGATTGGCTAAGGGAGTTGGCAGCAGTCAAATACTTCTTTGCACGGCCCGGTCTGATTGGTTTGGCTTGAGCTAACTGCAATTACCCCCACCCCCTCCCCTATCCCACTTACAAGTTGAAAGAAGTTTACTACAACTTTTTTTCCAGAGAAGTTAACATCTCAGTAATTGACAGTCGCGTGTGGGACAAGAGGGGACCGCAAACATGAAGCTGTGTCGCACTTTTATAGGTTAGTATAGTAACCTAATCTTATTTTTCCTATTGACAGGTAGCGTACTTGGACTGAACAGGTGTTTTATAGTGAGTTGTTTGTGTGATGCAGGCTAGAAAATAATGTTGTTTGTGATTTTCGAGATTCCAATGCAAGAGTTGGCGACACTGTTGCACCACAACTCAAATAAATAGTCTTCATAATGTATTTGTTTGTGTAGCTACTAACTGCCATTTTCGGGTCATGTTAATATTCTGTTGCAATATAATTATTATTTATTTGTTTTTTTTTGCCTAGGCCTATAGGGACATGATAGTGACAATAATTTAGTAATTTATTTAAAATTCTAAATGATGCCTCCCACAAAGTCTAGAATACCGGTATTACTTGTTGATTCAACTCAGACCGTTGCTTTTAATTATTCTAAAAATGTAGTTGGATTTACTCAGAGATAAATGTTTGACTTTTGCTACTTTAAAAAGACAGGTTGTTGCTCAAGAAACCAAAACATACACAATTTCACAGATTATTATACTGTATTTCTAAATAGCCTACATATTCCTTAAAACTTGTGATGAACCTTCGAATAACCGAAATCTAAACTCCCTAACCCCGGTAGACTTTCCCCAGACAAAGGCCAGTGTATTCCCCCGGGGACGTGTGGCTCAGTAGCCTACCGTGGGGACAATGCCATCCCAGGCTGCAGGCTGCAGGCATATTAAAACTTTCTCTTGTTGTCTGTCAGATTGTTCCATCTGTCGAGGGACTTCTCTGAGTCGGGGCTCCCCACCTCCTCCTTTCAGCTGCCACCATATACAATATTTATACTGACCATGGGCCCGTCACAATATAACCACCGTTCTAATTGTAGTCTGGAGCGACGTGACCATTGACGAGCCCATCTGCAGCAAGACTAACAACCGGTTGAAGAAAAAAGTTTACCAGCTGGTAACCGACGAACTGCTCGGGGTCATTAAATTGGGAAAAACAATGGAGTTGTTTCTCGAAACTTTTGGGGAAGTTTTTAAGAAATCCGGGGGCCCACAAAATAAAAGATTGGATTAGGGTATCAATACGAATAAAGCAAAAATAAGATATCAGAATATGGCCATTTTGAAGGAACACATTTACTTAGGCTAGTCGAATGACTAACGTGTATTGGTGCGTTATGATAGGATATTTATATGAAACCGTATTTAGGCTATAAACTGATGGGCCTAATATTGCATACATCAATAGAGAAAAGTAATTTAGCCTTTGTTGCAAGACGTAGGCCCATAGATACGTTATCAAGCTTGTCATAGGCTGGAAAGACAATCCAATTCGGTGAGTTTTACAGAACAAGCCTATTGAGCACGCAATGCTTGCTGTCCAAGGTCCTGAAACCATAGAGGGCGAGAGGGCAAAGGAGCTATGTGGGGCCCTGAAGTCATACAAGACAAGTTCAAACTTACTGTAGCCTTCTTGCTGTTTGTGATTGTGTGTGTTCTCAACAATGTGATTCTTAAAATCCTCTCAAAGCGTAGATTATGTCACACACACTTCAGCAGTGGGCATTCACCTGGCTTCTCATGAGCTTTCTCAAGAGTGTATTTCTCGGATCACGGGTGGCGCAGCGGATGTTTGTTTCCGCCTTTTCGTTCACTCGGTTGTTGATGCTGTTGTGTTGACTAGCGCCTCGCTCTGAGCCGCACAACTGAAATCATAGTGATGCGGCGTGCAGGACGCCAGTGATTGATTTCAGCTCCAATGCATAACAATGGGATTGCAACAAAAAAAAAACAGCCTGCTGCAAAGAGATAAGAATTTAATAGAATTTCTGAAAGCTGAAGGTTGGATTTTTGAATATTCCCCACGTGCCCCGGCGTGGAGAGACGAGATAAAGGATGGCATTTGTGGGGACTATTCTCAAATGGCTTGTAATGTATGGTTGTCATTTTCACTAATGGTTTCAAACAGCAAAGCAAAACCACAACATTTGGGAGTGATTCCAAGTTTCAAAATGCTGTAATATTTACAGGTCTCTATTTGCAGAATGTTATCCATGGCAAGTGGCCCACACAGAACATTAAACCCATCGTTTAATCACTGCCACAAGAATGCTGCAATCACCATTGAGAAGTTTGAGCATATGGCAAAGTTTCACTGGCCGCTCAAGATATTATTTTTATTTGATAGAAATAGAAACGAAACAACGATTTAAACGTTTTACCATCGTGTGTTATAATTATTTGAATCTCAATAATTAGTATGTTTTTTTACAACACTATTCAGTTTCGTTAAAGTCTTTAACTATAGCCTACTGCGATTTTCCATGGAGACTTACTTAGCCCACTCTCTCTGTGTTTTCCAAAGCAACTTCTCATATGCACTCGAAACGAAGAAATGATCCGATTCTGTCATCCCCAGCAATACATACTATCGAAGGGCATACATCAATCCCCTGCCCGAAAAGTGTCCATTGTGTGAGTTATTAGACAGTACCAGCTCCAATGAGTGGTGAAGGGTGTAGGTCACAATTGTAACGTATGCATTATTTTATGAAGTATCAAAGATGTTTCTCTCGGCGGAAAATAAACTAATTATGGTGTTGGTTGTTCCCTTCTAAAGCCAGCCTATCCTCCCTGATAGAAAGAGTATCGGATCATATAGATTTGTAAAAAAAATATATATATATCCGTGACAAGGCTATTGAAATCGAATATATATATATATATATACTTAATAAAAGCCTAGTAATGCTAATCAAAATGTTTTCTTCGATTAAATAAGAGTGTATGTGTGTGTGTGTGTGTGTGTGTGTGTGTGTGTGTGTGTGTGTGTGTGTGTGTGTGTGTATGAGAGAGAAAGAGAAAGAGAGAGAGAGAGAAGCAGAGAGAGAGAGAGAGCGTAGGCTATACATGCCTATTGAATTATAGTGGGGCTACCTAAAGCCCTGCCCATCTCATGGTATCGGTTTTACTACAGCTTCCGTGATGTCATGGCAAAGGGCGGAAAGGGGTGGTGATGGTGTGTGTGTGGGGGGGGTCATGTGGGAAAGGTAAGTCAATATTACGATTTCTCGCTGACAAAGGCAAATGAAGCCATGTTTTTGCTTACAAACAAGTAACATTTAACGCCTTGATCTGGAGCTCGGCGCTGTCGCCCTTTTCAGGAGGCCGTCTTGCGCTCGCGTTTTCACTGATCGACATCTGGATGTTATAGGCTACGGGACTAGAATACGATTTTATTCGAGCTGTAACTGAGGACATCGTCCACCAAACTACTTGACAACGAACTGAACTCACCCAAAACAGGAGGAAGACGTATAGGGAAAATCCTAAGGAAATATTTAGGGATTCAGGTAATAACACGTTATTATTGTTCACTCTGAATAGTCTACAGCAAATCTATAACAACTGATTGTTTATAATACCAATGTATTCATGCTTTTGGACAACTTTAACGTTACACTATTGTATTCGTTTCAACATCTTTGTTATCATGCATTTGGAGTTGGTACCCAAGGAGGATGGAGTGAGTGTGGCCATGACTTGATAGTGTTTTATTTGTCATTTCACGGTCTGTAGTTTATGTTTTGGGATTTATAGGATGCACCTGCCCTTTGCAATCAAGGTTGACTTTTTTGGATGAGAATATGGCTTTTGTTTAACAGTGTATTACCTTCTTTCCTGCAATTATATTTCCTCGGTGAGGCAATTAGGCTTCCACAATCTGACGTGTAGGCTATTTGTTGACATTACTGTGTTTGGGAGAATAAGCCTTTATTAAAGAGAAACGGATATCTATTTAGCGTACTAAAATCATAGCGACTAGTCCATATTAGTCAACTATGACGCTCTCTTTTATATTATCGGTGATCATTACACACTTTTAGCTGTGACTCTGCTTGTGTGGGTATAGTTAGTCATTGTGTTTCCGGCAAACCAACTCTAAAAAACGTAAATCCGCATTGATCTCGAAACACAGCTGTTTGTGTTGAATGTGCATAGTGCTCCTTCCGCATTGATCTCGAAACATAGCTGTTTGTGTTGAATGTGCATAGTGCTTCAATTTCTGTCCTTTGCTTTGATATCACTTTGTCTTTGAAATAGATTAGATCATCAATCGCTATTACCTTGCTATTACGCAGTTGACCACTTAAATGTTTGATCACTATTTTGTCGATTTTATTCTGGCTGACTATCCTCTGAATTATTTTGGCAAACTCGCTTTACTGGGCGTTTGTTAGTTCCATATGGCTGTGTGTAATTAAGGTCGAACAATCGGCGTTGCACAGGAGTCCCAGCCAAGCGTATGGGATGGAGGAGGATAGAGGAGGGGTGGCCATTTGATGTGCAGCAGAAAACATAGATGCTCCCTTCAAATGTCAGGCGCCCTTGGTCAGACGCGCAGATAAAAGTCCTTAGAATATTATTTTTGATTTGAGAATCGAGTAACACTCAACGTGCCCGTTCGAAAATCTATTTCGGCGACTTCTGTCTGGTATGTTTACTTTGGCCATTCGTACTGATCTGGTTTGAGTCAGGTTAATGGCATGTTGTTTAGAACGATGCTGCTCTCTCTACGTAGATGGCCATGCGGTCTGTCAAAGCACCTGCGCCTAAGATGGAGGATGAGAATGAAATACTAGGTAGGCCATTATGAAAAAATGTCCTCTGGTCGAAAGTTTGGACTGCTGTGTTCATATCTGTAGGATACAGCAAATAGGCTGGTCTCTCCCGAGAACGACCGCATGCTTTCCCAACTAGCTACTACTGCTACTACAACTATCTATTATTACTATGGTTACTTTTCTATGAGGGAGGGTTACTATGCTGCCACAAGGCAACTGCACTGCTAGTCCTATAGTGAACATTATAACGCCGTCGAATAAAATGTTATATTTTAGTTACTTTGCTATAGCAGTGCCAGATTGATATGGGCACCCAGGTCTAAGTTTATTATAACGAAATTGCAGCCGGTCCATGGTAGGTAGAGCAATTTATATACACTGTAGATTCTCTCTCTCACTAACTAGATAGTTTATATATAGAGAGAGAGAATCTACAGTGTGTTTCTTTTCTCTAGAATAGCCAAATAGCCTAGTTTATTTTAGGCTACTTTTACACAATTTATAGTAAGCCTAAATACATGTGGGACAAATATATTTTTTGTAGATAATAATTAGAGTATCTTATACCTGTGTTTTTAATTGCTTTATATAGTATGCTATTTCACACACCTCGTATAAACTATTAAAGCTTTGATTGTTTGATTTATGAATATGAATATTTGTTATTATAAAACGGTACATTTAGATCTAAGTTTGTATCCTCGAGGCTGACTGAACTCTTATCATGGGTTGAAATGCCCCCATCGCCCGTGGTGCTGGCAGCTGGGGCCAAATTGATCATAGCAGAGGAGAGTGAAATAACCTCATCGAGAGGAGCAGCTGGGCCAAATTGCGCCCTCGTCATTCAAAGCATATCAGAAACCTGAGCGATGGCGCCAAGGGCCAGGGTCGTCCAAGCAGTCAATGTAGAGAGAAGTGCCATTTATAACAAAAACCTTGGAATAATGATTGTTATGCAGTTGGAGTATTCCGTTATGGCCATTTTAGAACTAAAAGCCTCTCTTATAGGCCTCAGACTATTTTCGTGTGGGACACGGACTTGATACTGAACAAGTGTTCCTTCAGAAATGATAACTCTAAGAGGATGCATGTGGCTTGAGTAGGAGCATACTATTATTCTTTAGTAAATAAGACTTATTGACAACAGTCTTTTCAGCATTTATCAAGAGGCTTTTAACACCGTCAAAAACGTTTAGCCCACATCATAACTGTAAAAAAAGAAACCGGTAAAAGTGTCGGAATAGCGAATAAGTGTGGATCGATCTCTCTTGTTGTTTATGGTTTCCTTATGGCTCCTCCCAAACCTGGTTTCCATGGAGCTGTCCTGTCCTCCAGACTGCTTCCTCTGTGCGAGACCCTCTGTCCTTCTCAAAGGCACTTTGTCTCATTCTGTCAAACATTATTTTATTAGTTTCGTTTACTGTAAGGTCTGTTTGCTTTTGACCTTCTGGAACGGTCTATTCTTGGCAATTTTGATCGAATATTTATAGTTTCATGTAAAAAAAAAAAAAATCCATATTACATTCAGTAGGATGAAATTACTTAATGTATTAATGCTTTTCATGAATGTATTATTATTATTACTAGGCCTATTATTATAATTATAATTATTTGTGTGCAGCTAGTGTAGGCTTTTATGTTTGTACAGAACTTATCATTTCTCCACTTTTGTTAAGAGCCTTGTCTAGGTCGTCGGTAATCACTCAGATTTATCTCTAAATCCTGCTTAACTCTACCAGGGGTGTACAGCTGGCCCATTTTGGATTATTGTAACAGCATACTCTGGTGTTTAATCTAACTATGGATTTAATATCTGTCTTTGCTCCATTCTCCCCCAAAAAAAAAAAAAAAATCTTATTACTCTACATTTTTTTGCTAAATGTGATTTGTCTGAGTTTGTCACTAACTAGATAGTTTGTCACTATCCTGGAAAAAAAACAATTTTCTTTGCGGTTTTGAAAAGGCCATGTCCCCCAGTTAAAGATTGTATTTTCATTCCTTCAGTCATTGTACATTTTCATTCACTTGCCTTTCTCTACTGTGTCTGAAATGAACATCCCTGACAATCAATTAATTGTCAGCTTTCCAGCTCTCTCATTACTAAATGATGAGATGGCAGTAATTTAATTCACAGTGAATGTCACCTGATCTCCAAATGAGGAGCTCTGCTGCTTTTTACTGGTTTGCTTCTTTAGCACAGGGTGAATGGGCTTTAGCAAGGGGCAAGCCTTTCCAGGATGGATGTCAGGCCTTAGTTAGTATTGACTATAGGATTAGATATGATGAGTGAGAAAGTTATAGAAGCATAAATACCATACCCCCAAGACATGCTAACCTCTCACCATTACAATAACAGGGGAGGTTAGCATTTTATATCATACCCCCAAGACATGCTAACCTCTCACCATTACAATAACAGGGGAGGTTAGCATTTTATATCATACCCCCAAGACATGCTAACCTCTCACCATTACAATAACAGGGGAGGTTAGCATTTTTGGCGGGCTATGATATTTGTGCGTCTGTAACTTTCTCACTCATCATTATTCACAATTTATTCAGGGGATTATCTGTAATCATGGTAGTATCCACATTAATGTAGAAGTGTTTAGAAAACATATTATATTCTTATTTATAATAAAAGTGACTCCAAAATGACACAATACATTATTTATCGTTAATTTCTATTGGGCACAAAATAATCTGAAATTACAGCCAAAACAAACAGCAAATGCATCCAGCAAGTTTGTAGAGTCACAAGCTTGGTGTAATCATTGCGTGCTATGAATATGGGACCAAATACAAACCGTTTGACCACTTTAACACACATATACTGTAAGTGAATTTGTCCCAATACTTTTGGTCCCCTAAAATGGGGGGACTATTTACAAAAAGTGCTGTAATATCTAAACGATTCATCCAATATTGATGTAAATACACTCAAATTAAAGGTGACAGTCTGCAGTTTAACCTCATAGTCATTGTATCATTTCAAATCCAAAGTGCTGGAGTACAGAGCCAAAAAAACTACAAAAATGGCCACTGTCCCAATACTGTTGTAGCTCACTGTATGATTCCCATGCCAAAAAAGCCCTTTTAATTTAATTAAATTGAGATAGAGATTAACAGTATGACTGTTGTGATCACTTTTCTAAGGAAGAGGGAAAGTTGATAAACAAGCATCTGTGGAGTGCGTTGGGTTGTGCTGTGCTGGGCTGAGGTGGGGGGAAGAGGGAGGTGGGTTAAGGAGGAGGGGGGTAGCTCGGGACTGCTCTGACATGGAAACAGCCTTTTGTTGTCTCACTGTCTGTCTGCTATCTCTGAGACGAGGACTGGGCTCTGACTGTAGGATAGGTGCTGTCTGTCTGCTATCTCTGAGACGAGGACTGGGCTCTGACTGTAGGATAGGTGCTGTCTGTCTGCTATCTCTGAGACGAGGACTGGGCTCTGACTGTAGGATAGGTGCTGTATGTCTGCTATCTCTGAGACGAGGACTGGGCTGTGACTGTAGGATAGGTGCTGTCTGTCTGCTATCTCTGAGACGAGGACTAGGCTGTGACTATAGGATAGGTGCTGTCTGTCTGCTATCTCTGAGATGAGGACTGGGCTGTGACTGTAGGATAGGTGCTGTCTGTCTGCTATCTCTGAGACGAGGACTAGGCTGTGACTGTAGGATAGGTGCTGTCTGTCTGCTATCTCTGAGATGAGGACTGGGCTGTGACTGTAGGATAGGTGCTGTCAGTCTGCTATCTCTGAGATGAGGACTGGGCTCTGACTGTAGGATAGGTGCTGTCTGTCTGCTATCTCTGAGACGAGGACTGGGCTGTGACTGTAGGATAGGTGCTGTCTGTCTGCTATCTCTGAGATGAAGACTGGGCTGTGACTGTAGGATAGGTGCTGTCTGTCTGCTATCTCTGAGATGAGGACTGGGCTGTGACTGTAGGATAGGTGCTGTCTGTCTGCTATCTCTGAGACGAGGACTAGGCTGACTGTAGGATAGGTGCTCTCTGTCTGCTATCTCTGAGACGAGGACTAGGCTGTGACTGTAGGATAGGTGCTGTCTGTCTGCTATCTCTGAGACGAGGACTAGGCTGACTGTAGGATAGGTGCTCTCTGTCTGCTATCTCTGAGACGAGGACTAGGCTGTGACTGTAGGATAGGTGCTGTCTGTCTGCTATCTCTGAGACGAGGACTAGGCTGTGACTGTAGGATAGGTGCTGTCTGTCTGCTATCTCTGAGACGAGGACTGGGCTGTGACTGTAGGATAGGTGCTGTCTGTCTGCTATCTCTGAGACGATGACTAGGCTGTGACTGTAGGATAGGTGCTGTCTGTCTGCTATCTCTGAGACGAGGACTGGGCTGTGACTGTAGGATAGGTGCTGTCTGTCTGCTATCTCTGAGACGAGGACTGGGCTGTGACTGTAGGATAGGTGCTGTCTGTCTGCTATCTCTGAGATGAGGACTAGGCTGTGACTGATACTCCTATACATCTGTTTATATAACAGCTCATGTTTTGTCACTGCATTCATTACTAAAATAGACAGAGTGTAAGAGGTTCAAGAAAGAGAAGATATGAGGAAATTGAAAAGTTGAGAAGATTGAAAGCGGTGGAGAGAGAGTAAAAATTGAGACAGATGATAAAAGAAACAAGAGTCAGTGTGTTTTAGTTGTGGAGCAGTTAGTGTGGGAGTTTGACTTGGGGGTGTGTTTTAGTTGTGGAGCAGTTAGTGTGGGAGTTTGACTTGGGGGTGTGTTTTAGTTGTGGAGCAGTTAGTGTGGGAGTTTGACTTGGGGGGGTGTTTTAGTTGTGGAGCAGTTAGTGTGGGAGTTTGACTTTGGAGTGTGTTTTAGTTGTGGAGCAGTTAGTGTGGGAGTTTGACTTGGGGGTGTGTTTTAGTTGTGGAGCAGTTAGTGTGGGAGTTTGACTTGGGGGTGTGTTTTAGTTGTGGAGCAGTTAGTGTGGGAGTTTGACTTGGGGGTGTGTTTTAGTTGTGGAGCAGTTAGTGTGGGAGTTTGACTTGGGGGTGTGTTTTAGTTGTGGAGCAGTTAGTGTGGGAGTTTGACTTGGGGGTGTGTTTTAGTTGTGGAGCAGTTAGTGTGGGAGTTTGACTTGGGGGTGTGTTTTAGTTGTGGAGCAGTTAGTGTGGGAGTTTGACTTGGGGGTGTGTTTTAGTTGTGGAGCAGTTAGTGTGGGAGTTTGACTTGGGGGTGTGTTTTAGTTGTGGAGCAGTTAGTGTGGGAGTTTGACTTGGGGGTGTGTTTTAGTTGTGGAGCAGTTAGTGTGGGAGTTTGACTTGGGGGTGTGTTTTAGTTGTGGAGCAGTTAGTGTGGGAGTTTGACTTGGGGGTGTGTTTTAGTTGTGGAGCAGTTAGTGTGGGAGTTTGACTTGGGGGTGTGTTTTAGTTGTGGAGCAGTTAGTGTGGGAGTTTGACTTGGGCTGTGCCACTCCCTCTCTGTAGGAGCTCTAGCTGCAGGTGCCCATGCCCGGGTAGAGACAGATGGGACTTCAGGACAGACACTCACTGCTCAGGAAATTCACCAGAATGGGAGAGAGGAGACAGGGCAGGAGGGTGTAAGGAGCAGGGTGTCTGGTGCTAGGGGCAGGGTGGTTGGGTGCTAGGAGCAGGATGGTTGGGTGCTAGGAGCAGGGTGGTTGGGTGCTCTGAGCAGGGTGGTTGGGTGCTAGGAGCAGGGTGTCTGGGTGCTAGGAGCAGGGTGGTTGGGTGCTAGGAGCAGGGTGGTTGGGTGCTAGGAGCAGGGTGGTTGGGTGCTAGGAGCAGGGTGGTTGGGTGCTAGGAGCAGGGTGGTTGGGTGCTAGGAGCAGGGTGGTTGGGTGCTAGGAGCAGGGTGGTTGGGTGCTAGGAGCAGGGTGGTTGGGTGCTAGGAGCAGGATGGTTGGGTGCTAGGAGCAGGGTGGTTGGATGTTAGGAGCAGGGTGGTTGGATGCTAGGAGCAGGATGGTTGGGTGCTAGGAGCAGGGTGGTTGGATGCTAGGAGCAGGATGGTTGGGTGCTAGGAGCAGGATGGTTGGGTGCTAGGAGCAGGGTGGTTGGATGCTAGGAGCAGGATGGTTGGGTGCTAGGAGCAGGGTGGTTGGGTGTTAGGAGCAGGATGGTTGGGTGCTAGGAGCAGGATGGTTGGGTGCTAGGAGCAGGATGGTTGGATGCTAGGAGCAGGGTGGTTGGATGCTAGGAGCAGGGTGGTTGGGTGCTAGGAGCAGGGTGGTTGGATGCTAGCTTATTTACCCTCTGGCCACCTTGAAGTCACTAAGTGTGAAAATATAGTGAAGAGTAGTCTTGTACAGATTTGCATGATTTTAAATGTTTATAGTTCAGGGTTTCATTAGTTAGCTGTGAAAGTTTGTTCTTTTTTTCTCAAATTGTATTTTCTTCACATTCTGTGAAGGTCTGTGCTCTCATTATTTAAGACACTTCAGAACCACATCTGTGGACAGCTCCAGAGTGGATGATCATTTTAGTCTTGGCTATAAAACTGCAAGGATAGAACCAGGTTTGATAATAGTTCAGCTTCTTTCTATCCCACAATGTGTGATGAAGGGAACAGCTATTACCTTGATGAAAAAAGAACAAAAAGGCTCTTGATTTATGGATGATTCATTATTTACTGACCATTCCCTCTTTCCTCTCTCCTTCTGAACCATCCCCCACCTTGCTCATATGCACCCAACTACTGAAAAGCTCAATAAAAATGCACAAATGTGATTGATTCTAATAGCAGACTGACAGAGACTCCAGCTGGGGCACTTTAGTGTGCATACTGACGTGTGTGTTTCTTTAGTGCCTGGAGTATGAGCGCCCCGCCCTGCCCTACCCTACCCAACCCCCTCTCCGTCACCCTCCACCTTCCCCTCTCCATCACCCTCCACCTTCCCCTCCTCCTCCACATCACCCTCCTCCTCCTCCTCCTCCTCCTCCCCCTCCACATCACCCTCATCCGTCCCATCACCCTCCTCCTCCTCCTCCTCCTCCTCCTCCTCCCCCCTCCCTTTCACCCTCCTCCCCCCTCCTCCTCCTCCTCCTCCCTCCCCCTCCCTCCTCCTCCTCCTCCTCCTCCTCTTCCCCCCATCACCCTCCTCAACCTCCTCCTCCTCCTCACCCTCCCCCTCCTCCTCCTCCCTCCCTCCCTCCCCCCTCCTCCTCCTCCTCCTCCTCCTCCTCCTCCTTCTCCTCCTCCTCACCCTCCTCCTCCCTCCTCCTCTTCCTCCTCCTCACCCTCCTCCTCCTCACTCCTCCCCCTCCTCCCCCTCCTCCTCCTCCTCCTCCTCTGCTGGTGTTGTTATTTAAAATGACTCTTTCTTATTTTCTCCTATTTTGCCCCCCCCCCCCCCCCGGTTCAGAAAATGAGTTTCGGGGTGAGCTCCTGAATCAGCGGTGGACGCGAGGCGAGAGGATCAGCCGCTGCCAGCCCACACAGAGACTGCAGAGCAGACCAATCAAAGTGAGTGACAGAGCACAGCACTTTGTTTCTGCTTTCTGAGCACTTTACCACTGCCCAGCAAGGCGGGATAGGAGGTGGGGGTGGAGGATGGAGGAGGAGGGGGAGGAGAGGAGGGGGAGGGGAGGAGGAGAAGGAGGAGGAGGAGGAGAGGGGGTGAAGGGGGGGGGAGGAGGTGGTGGAGGAGGAGGCGGAGGGGTGGAGGGGATGGAGGAGGGATAGGAGGGGGTGGAGGAGGAGAGGGAGGAGGAGGGGTGGAGGAGGAGGAGGGGTGGAGGGGGGATGGAGGAGGGATAGGAGGGGGGGTGGAGGAAGGGTGGGGTGGTGGAAGAGGGAGGAGGAGGGGATAGGATGGGGGGTGGAGGAGGGGTGGAGGAGGGGTGGAGGGGGTCTGCTGGATGAGCATGCTGGACAGTGCACTTCAGGCAAACAAATCAAACAGCACATCAAATCCTCTCTGCTGTCAGCCCAGCCCAGCCCAGCCTATAGCACAGCTCAGCTCAGTTCAGTTCAGCTCAGCATTTTACTTCCACAGAGTTCACTTTAGAGCATTTTTTTTAACATCAGACAGAAAATCTCAAGAGGATGTCCTTGAGCTGCTTTTATTTTTTCCCCTTATTCACCCTCATCAGCATAAAATAAAACCTCTCTCCCGCTCTTTCTTTCTTTCTTTCTTTCTTTCTTTCTTTCTTTCTTTCTTTCTTTCTTTCTTTCTTTCTTTCTTTCTTTCTTTCTCTCTCTCTCTCTCTCTCTCTCTCTCTCTCTCTCTCTCTCTCTCTCTCCCTCTCTCTCTCTCTCTCTCTCTCTCTCTCTCTCTCTCTCTCTCTCTCTCTCTCTCTCTCTCTCTCTCTCTCTCTCTCTCTCTCTCTCTCTCTCTCTCTCTCTCTCTCTCTCTCTCTCTCTCTCTCTCTTTCTTTCTTTCTTTCTTTCCCTCTCTCTCTCTCTCTCTCTCTCTCTCTCTCTCTCTCTCTCTCTCTCTCTCTCTCTCTCTCTCTCTCTCTCTCTCTCTCTCTCTCTCTCTCTCTCTCTCTCTCTCTCTCTCTCTCTCTCTCTCTCTCTCTCTCTCTCTCTCTCTCTCTCTCTCTCTCTCTCTCTCTCTCTCTCTCTCTCTCTCTCTCTCTCTCTCTCTCTCTCTCTCTCTCTCTCTCTCTCTCTCTCTCTCTCTCTCTCTCTCTCTCTCTCTCTCTCTCTCTCTCTCTCTCTCTCTCTCTCTCTCTCTCTCTCTCTCTCTCTCTCTCTCTCTCTCTCTCTGCTCTCTCTCTCTCTCCCTCTCTCTCTCCTCTCTCTGCTCTCTCTCTCTCTCCCTCTCTCTCTCTCTCTCTCTCTCTCTCTCTCTCTCTCTCTCTCTCTCTCTCTCTCTCTCTCTCTCTCTCTCTCTCTCTCTCTCTTTCTTTCTTTCTTTCTTTCTTTCTTCTTTCTTTCTTTCTTTCTCTCTCTCTCTCTCTCTCTCTCTCTCTCTCTCTCTCTCTCTCTCTCTCTCTCTCTCTCTCTCTCTCTTTCTTTCTTTCTTTCTTTCTTTCTTTCTTTCTTTCTTTCTTTCTTTCTTTCTTTCTTTCTTTCTTTCTTTCTCTCTCTCTCTCTCTCTCTCTCTCTCTCTCTCTCTCTCTCTCTCTCTTTCTTTCTCTCTCTCTTTCTTTCTTTCTTTCTTTCTTTCTTTCTTTCTTTCTTTCTTTCTTTCTTTCTTTCTTTCTTTCTTTCTTTCTTTCTTTCTTTCTTTCTTTCTTTCTTTCTTTCTTTCTTTCTGTCTGTCTGTCTGTCTGTCTTTCTTTCTTTCTTTCTTTCTTTCTCTCTCTCTCTCTCTTTCTCTCTCTCTCTCTCTCTCTCTCTCTCTCTCTCTCTCTCTCTCTCTCTCTCTCTCTCTCTCTCTCTCTCTCTCTCTCTACTCTCTCTGCTCTCTCTCTCTCTCTCTCTCTCTCTCTCTCTCTCTCTCTCTCTCTCTCTCTCTCTCTCTCTCTCTCTCTCTCTCTCTCTCTCTCTCTCTCTCTTTCTCTCCCACTATTATGGTTGCTCCCCTCTGTGTGGATATTTTTTTTTACTTTGTATTTTAACCTGAATTTATGCACATATTACAGTTTTTCTCGATTGCTAAGACACTTTTAATGAAACTGGGGTCCACTTGATCTCGATCATAACCTAATGAACAGTATTCTTCTTTGTTAACCTGTAAGTCTGTAAGTCATTTGTCATTACTTTCACACACAATGCAAATGCTAAGCACATTTTTGCTAAAACAGTAAACGCAACCTGTGTAGCCCTGTGTAGCTCAGTTGGTAGAGCTTGGCGCTTGCAACGCCAGGGTTGTGGGTTCTTTTCCCACGGGGGGCCAGTATGTAAAAATATATGCACTCACTAACTGTAAGTCGCTCTGGATAAGAGCGTCTGCTAACTGACTAAAATGTAAATGTAACTCTCTACAAAAGTACAAAACTCAGTTGAGTAAATCATGACAAACAAAATTAAAACATTTGGTCACAGCTGATACAAATTAATCCCGTGAATGTGAACCTCTTCTACATGTGTGCGAAACTTATTTGCACAATTGTTCAATCAGCAATCAGTCCCTATTCATGCATAAAAGAGGTCACCTCTTATTGCTGTTTGCAAGAATGGACCAAGTAAGAGGCCGAGGGCAAGGACAAAGGAGAGGTAGAGGGGCCCATAGAGGAAGATAGTTAATCTCTCAGTTAAAATGGAAAAATATAAAATATATATTTTTCTGGATATTCATGCTCTTATTATATAATAATTTTAGGACAAAATAATACAATCCATGCTGTTATGTGTACTTGTCTTTTATGGTGCATACTATAAATATATTATCAACAAATGGCCCCGATATAAAGAGGGTTAACCACTTTAGGGTATATTGATAGTTGGAGTTAGTATTTTTTTGGGCCGTTGTGTAACGAGTGATTGAAATAACTTTTCACTAGATAACAAGTTGTATGTTTTGATGGAGGTAGTGTCATGTATTTCATTTTTTTGAGAGTCTTAATGCATTTTACAAATGAAATGTGTCATTTTGGCCAACGTGTTACAGTTTGGGGCTGCGTGTTAATTGTTTTGAAAAAGTGAATTCTGTTTGGACAAATGTGCTCAAGCAATCGAGACAAACTGTGGCAAAGGGAGGGATGGAGGGAGGGATGGAGTGAGGGGAATGAAGGAGAAGGAGGGAAAGAGAGGAGGGGATGTTGTCCTCTGGGTCTAGTGAAAGTAGCTTTGCTACCCTCTGAAGGCCAGGGTTCATCAGAAAGGATGGCTTTTTATTGATTTGGTTTGGATTTCTTGAAGGGGAGTAGCAGTAACAAGCTTTAAATCAAACAGTGAATCATTTCAAAGATATTTCCTTGTTCTGGAATGGAATCGGTACTGAAGGACTTCACCTCAGAGTAAGAGCATGAGAGAGGAATGGAGAGCAATGATGTCTGATAAAACACAAGCTTGTGTAACACTGTTAGTTCTAGTAGTGTCTCCTCCTCCATGGTGTGAATGATTAAAGTGAGCCCGGGTGGGGCTCGACACGTAGTAGTGACTGCCTGACCCAGGAACCAGGCCTCTCTAATTGGCAGTTGATGTCCGCAGGTAATTTTTGAAGATGTCAGTCTTCCTTGCTGGTTGCCTAGTGAACGCGGCTCTCTGATGCTCTCCTGGTTCCCTCTCCTCTTGTAAACGTTGAAAATGAATAAAATACAGATTTATGTGCACCAGGGGAAGAGGGGTGACCTTCTCTGTGAAGTCATTGCCCCCAGCCAGCAATTTACATATAGCTGTCAGAATGCAGAGCAGAGATGGCCTTCCTGGCTTGTATGGCACACAAAGAGGGACATAATTGATAATGTAACACAGTCTGTAGGGATGCATAGCCCTCCTGCATGAGCTACTCTGGTAAAACACACACCCTCTTCTCTCTCGCAGCGGGGAAAATAGCATCTGGGCACCATATACATTTCTCATTCAAAGAATGTAATTAAAAAACAACACAGGCAAAGGATAGGTTTGAACATACATTAAAAAAGCCCTTTGAAACAGATTATGAAAATAAGGTGAATCGCCGGCCTCATTCCGCCTGGATTCATTCAGTGACTTTGTGTTCATCCAAAATGAATGAGGTGGAAAAAAACATAACATTAAAATCGAACTCAGATTGTGCTTACCTATTTAAATGTATGTAGCTATGGTTACGCAAACATGAAAGCAATAGGGGGCTCCTTTCAATCCCGTTTGATTCATGTGATGACTATCGACGTGGGGGGAAGAAGCAGAAAAGCAGACGGGAGAAACAGAAGTGTATACAGGCTCATCATTGATAAGACACAGTCAACACAGTGAATCTCTTTAGGGATACCTCGTTTGTTTTCTCCGCCCACCGGGTCACATGGGTCACTGAGAGCGAGGGAGGGGCTACTACACAGTCTCCATTTTCTGTCCAGTGAAAGAGACTAAACAAACTGTGTTCATTAGCTTCTCGTGGCATTTTGATCCCCTGTAAAACTTTCCACTCATGCCACACACAGGCCCGTGAGTTGAGCGCAGAGAGTAAACTGCTCCCTTTAGTTTGGGGTACAAAGCCGGCTTGTTTCACGGGTGCACATTAGCAGTGCCTGATGAAAAGCCCTAGGGGCCAGGGGAGGAGGGAGGGCTGGGGCCGGGCCCGGAGCCCCCACACTGCACCTGTACCTCCGGATCAGCCCGAGACGCAGAACTCAGGGCGCCCCAAAAAAACACAACACACTTCTTATCCCCCCCTCTCTCCTCTCCCTTTTCAAAAGTAGATCTATTAGCAGGAAGTGCCTTTGCCAACGACAGAAAAAGAGAAAAAGAAAGAGAGAGAGAGAGAGAGAGAGATGTTTGAATTCACTGTGGCCCTGCCAACTTCACCACTGACTGAGACAAAGCAGCTAATGCTGGGGGAGGGGGAGGACAGTGGAGGGGAAGGGGAGGGGAGGGGGAGAAGGGGAGGAGAGGGGGGAGGACAGTGGAGGGGAGGGGAGGGGGGAGGACAGGGGAGCGCAGGGGGACAGGCCATAAAAGTTCAGTAATCAAAGCTAATGCTCCCATTGTGTCTAAAAAGCGTCTGATAGCTTTAGAGTGTGCCTGCCTGGCTCTGTTATAGAGCTGTTGAGTGGGGAAATGGGAATGGTGGTACCAGGAGGTGTGGCTGGGGCTTCACACCTGCTCTTTTGTGCCTTAAAAGCAAGGCCTCTGCCGGGTGAACCGGGAGTACTGGGTCCCTAAAAGAGCAATTACAGTGATTCTAAGCAGTCATGTTTTTGTTGTTGTTAATATTATTATTACTAATGTACAACTATGGTCAGGCACCACAGTTATGATTATCATTCCCTTTGCTTACAAGGCCATGCCCTCATGTATGTAGGCATTGCATGTTACTTCTTTTGAGATGCCAATCCGCTCAGGTGCTGGAAATAACAGGGTTAGAGAGAGGGGGAGGGTCCTGGGTGGTGAAGCGGACAGGTTCGGGGCGGCAGGGGGCTGATACTGGATGAGGATTTCAAACACAACAAACACCTGTTTTTCTCTCCAAGCATTTTTAATTTGTTTTTAATTTTCACTCGTGTAATGTTCTGGTGATTAATCTACTGTCTCTTCTCTTCTCTTCTCTTCTCTTCTCTTCTCTTCTCTTCTCTTCTCTTCTCTTCTCTTCTCTTCTCTTCTCTTCTCTTCTCTTCTCTTCTCTTCTCTTCTCTTCTCTTCTCTTCTCTCTCTCTCTCTCTCTCTCTCTCTCTCTCTCTCTCTCTCTCTCTCTCTCTCTCTCTCTCTCTCTCTCTCTCTCTCTCTCTCTCTCTCTCTCTCTCTCTCTCTCTCTCTCTCTCTCTCTCTCTCTCTCTCTCTCTCTCTCTCTCTCTCTCTCTCTCTCTCTCTCTCTCTCTCTCTCTCTCTCTCTGTGTGTGTGTGTGAGGACTGAGTGGGGGAATTGGTACAGTAGATATGTTCTCCCTGGTGCTCAAGGTTTATTTTAACTTCCAGCAACCGTTGGAGGGAGAAATAACATGGCTCATAGCAATGTGATACTCCCAGGTTTACCAGCAATAGGAAAAGAGATGGAGATGGGGAGAGAGAGAGAGGGGGGGGGGGGTGCATTTTCCAGGAAAAAATATATAATCTCTGTTTGTGTGCCTGCCTGTGTGGGTTTTGTTTGTGTATGTAAGTGTATTTGTGTTTCATTGTGAGTACATGGGCTTCATCTTGAGTCCGTAGGAAGTGCATTGTGTGTGCACTGTATCATATAAGGTTGTCTACATTATGTTTGCGTACATGGAAGTAGACATGAATTTGAACTGTAACCGTTTGGGGTTGTTAGTCTGTAATGGCTGGTATTCTTCTATTAATTTCCTCTTCCATTAAAAGCAATGTCCTGACTCTCCCTGTCCTCTTTCCTTAATGCCAGATGAGTGTGGAGAGCGATGACAAGCGAAACACACGCTCCAAGGGAATCAGAGGTGAGTTCAGCTCTAATGCCACAGGGAGGAGTTTGTCCTGTTTTCTCTTCTTTACTGGAGGCAGATTTCTCTAAAAGGTGCAAGGCCACATCTTTCCTCTCTAAAGATATGTCTTGTCCAGGACTGCTGGTCCGCTAGCCATTGTTACCTGACAGCTCTCAGCTCATGCTGAGTGGACTGATCCGAGAGAGAGAGAGAGAGAGAGAGAGAGAGAGAGAGAGAGAGAGAGAGAGAGAGAGAGAGAGAGAGAGAGAGAGACCACAGTTCACAATGCGTTCAGAATGCAGTCAGGGGTCCGTGTCCTTCATAGATACCCACCGTACTGAATGATGAAACAGACAGAAACTGACTGCAGAGAAATGCATAGGCCTGACTATGGGGAGAGAGGGATGTTGACTGAATACTCTTTAGGTATCCTCTTACACTGGGCCTCCTGACACCAGATTCATGTTCTGTAATTGGAGCTGTGACTGTGTTCTGAAGATAGTTTTTTCCTCCAATAGCAATAATGAAAACTACAATCTGCTCTATTGTTGACACTCTTTTGGATTCCTCCCCAAACAGACAACAGTTGGGGAACAATAAGCTCATAGTGTTGTTGACCGGGGACTATGATTTATTTTTTCAATGCAATTAATTCGCCTGAAAGAATTGCAGTATTTTTAACTGATATCTGCAAGTTTACTTTTAATTTAATTTCACAATTATGATAACTAAACTGCAACAATTAATCATGCTCCAATTGCTGAAGCCTGCATATACAGTAATTGCCATATTTTTCTGATCAAGCTCCAAGCAATTTGGCTTATTTAGATATTCTTGGATGTGTCTGTGTGTTTGTTGTAGGAGTATGTAGATTTTTGTGTATTTCTGTGAAGAGGCCTCCTGATAATGCAGTCATGTATATTTCTGTGAAGAGGCCTCCTGATAATGCAGTCATGTATATTTCTGTGAAGAGGCCTCCTGATAATGCAGTCATGTATATTTCTGTGAAGAGGCCTCCTGATAATGCAGTCATGTGTATTTCTGTGAAGAGGCCTCCTGATAATGCAGTCATGTATATTTCTGTGAAGAGGCCTCCTGGGATTCGTATGCATTTGTGCTTTATTGATTGTAGCTCCTTCTGCAGTGCAGCTTTCAGAAAGCTGTTTCACCTTTGTGTTCACGGTCAGTTGTTTCTCCTCTCTTATCACTCCTCTAGTTTCCATAGATCTTGTTGGACAAGAGCTAAGGTAAGAAACATAACACGTTGTCTTCTTGTACGTTGCTTGTCTCTCTAGTTTGTATCTCTCTAACAGAAACATTATACTGAAGCCTTATTTTGTCATACTTTACATTTCTGACAAAGATAAGTACATCTCAGTCATTCAGAACAGTAGAGAATGACAATAACACCCTTAATCACTCAGAGTGGGTTTCTGTCAGATGATGGTATTTAATATTGTGAATAATTTACTTCATGGTCCAAGTTTAACCCCTCTAACATACCGCAATTAAACAGAAACCCTTAGCCTTCATCCACCTCCTCTTCTTCACCCTCCTCCTCCACCTCCTCCTCCTCCTCCTCCTCCTCCACCTCCTCCTCTTCATCCCCCATTAGCATGAACTGTATGGGTGCTACAGAACCTCATTAGTCATGACGAACATCGGCTCCACTCCCCAGATTGTTTTTCATTCTTTCTCATTTGTCTCACTTCACTTCTAAGCAGTGCTCTGCAGCACTCCAAAAACCTTGAGGTGTAGGAGAGGCTTGTGTCTCATTTCACTTCTAAGCAGTGCTCTGCAGCACTCCAAAAACCTTGAGGTGTAGGAGAGGCTTGTGTCTCATTTCAAATGCAAATGCAGCATTTTAATAAGTAAAAGTAATAAATGGATCATTGAAGTAATAAAGACGATTGCGGAAAGAAGTTAATGAGAATTGAAATTAGTCGTCCTAAAGGGTCATGACAATGTGAATGAAACGCTGCTGCGTCCCCGTAGCTGACTTCTGAGAGGAGGGGAAATTACAAAACGCCTGGCGCGATCTCTATCACATGGAATGGGATTGGCCAGCTTGATGGATGACACATTTGTCCTTGG